>NC_061850.1:30509781-30542281 GCF_019202785.1 Penaeus chinensis | reverse complement strand
CACACACACACACACACACACACACACACACACACATACACACACACACACACACACACTGCCTATCTTTTCGTAAAAGTATCTCTTTATGTATACAGTTACATACGCACACATGTTTACAAGGATCTATATTTACTATAAAGCTTACTCATCTGCCCAGCTCCTCCCTTTCTTTTCTACCTTCCCCTTAAATTATTTGCCATGTGCATCTATCCCCAGTCTTTAATAAAGACAAAAGTAGAGACCTTAATATTATTTATTATACATCATTATTCTTTCCTGGTTGTATCAGTACTTTATTTTTTTCTAAAGAAACTCGCCATGCACTTCAGAGTTCACCGAGCTGTATGTGCTCTTGCGTATCTTTTTCTCTTGTTATGCAATTTCGTGTTTACTTATTTTGTGCCAGTAAGGGACATGACGTGCCTGGCATGTGTTGAGGTTCCCTTGCTCATTGTGTGTCTTCTTTTCAGTTTTTTGCTTTTCATTACCGGCATTATCTTGTATCGATGTCATTACATAGGATAGCTGTTATGCTCTTCTTGGCCAGTCCAGCACATGCCCAGATAGAAAGTATTAGTTAGGTAGATGCAGTAGTCTAATATGCCCATGCATGTTTGAGTCATTTAATCTTTATAAGTTTGATTTTGTCATGAGATAATGTACTCACTGTCATATTATGTGGATGATGAAAACAGCTGTATTTAAAAGAACAAGATATATATGTATTACCTTGCAGAACAGTATTCATATCTTCGTTTGTGACGTCTTCTTTTTTATTGTTTCCAGGTATTACCGGTACTCATACAGATCGCCATACAGATGCTACTGTTCTACGTGCGTGCGATACAGACTCTATCGGCCTTACAACTACCTGTACAAGTACCGACCTTGCCGATTCTCATGCTACCCTTACCGCCCCCTCCACCACTATACGAGGACCTACCTGGATACCTGTGACCTTCTTGACGACGACGACGACCTCAACCCGAGATCCTCCTACAAACTCCCGAAGCTAAAAGTGACTTCCTCCAACCCAAAGGACGGCACGAGCGAGGACTCAGACCTCTTGGATGGGTC
Organism: Penaeus chinensis; assembly: GCF_019202785.1. NCBI lineage: Eukaryota > Metazoa > Arthropoda > Malacostraca > Decapoda > Penaeidae > Penaeus > Penaeus chinensis. The sequence continues at coordinate 30,541,201 of NC_061850.1, read as the reverse complement.
TCAGGTCGAGGAAATACAAAGGGGGATGAACAAGAAGAGTCAGTCGTCAAAGCAAGACTCCTGGACGAAAAGTAAAGTGAAAAATGATGACGGGGACGTGGATAGCGCTGGCGGTGCGAGAGAGAGGCAGTACGAGGAGGGCAAGGCACCCAACAGGGAAAGTGGCCTGGGAAAGGAGAGCCAGTCAAGTGCAGAGTTCTTTGATCTTGATTAATTTGTCAGTGAAGGTATGGTGTGAACTAGAAGGATATTTGTTTGGGTAATCACAAGGGCCCATTAAGTGACCGTATACAGGGTAAAGGAACTTCTGCAAGGCACCAGTAATTTTCAGCCAAAAAGTATTAATATAGTAAACATTTAGTGTAAGAGTGAATAAGTATGACTATAAGTACATTCTACTTTTTGCAAGATAATTAGTTCATCATTCTTTATATTCTTGAAGATTAGTTTCTAGACTTATATTGGGATACATGATTTTTTAGGGATATTGAAAATGAATGTGCAGTAGTCCAGTAAGCTGTAGTAGAAGTCTTACTTTATACCAAATTAAAACAAATAGATCAGACTGTAATGTAGGCAACCTAACATAGAATTTTAATACTGTAGTGTTTCTTAATAGAATCAATGTCAAATAATTATACAGAATGATGCAGTTGTGAGAGTTATTCTGCCATGTTAATTGTAGCAGTAGAATAGTACTGAATAAGAGTGGTTAGGCTTTTATCTAAAAGTATAGCAAATGTTGCTGGAGTACAATGAAACTGTCGATGTACTTTCCTATTTGCTTTTCTTTATTTAGATTTGTATATCCATGAGTCCTTTTCAAGAGTCTGATTTATGGCGAAGAGCTGTTATGTTATATTTCAGTGAATTTATATGATATAAATACAGTATGTAGATTAGTGAAGATGTAGCGTAGACTATATGTACTAGGGTGACCTCAAGCAATAATAGTTCACTGCCACATGTTTTCCATTGGTCACTTAGACACGGATGGTCATTTGACCTCAGGTGGCAGACAGTAGAGTGTAATGGCTGTTGTACAGTTTATATGAATTTATATAGATTTTCTCTTTTCACAGATGGTTGAGGAAAATTTATTTGTAGTGTATAGTATCTACTGTGATGGCATCAAGCTCAAATTTGTCAGCACAAAGAGAATGTTTCCCACAGTTAAAAGGGAAATGAGATCAGTAACAAAGTTTGAAAGGAAAAGTTTAGCTGCAGTTTTCTGTGAGGACGAGTTCACATCTTTTGAGCATCTGTGCCTAGAAGTCAACTTTTAGCATTTTCTTTATTTGATTTTTAACATAAAAGGCTTTCAAGTGCACAAATGTAGCATCTTCATTGGATTTTTTTTCACCAATACAATAGAAGGCATCTTTAGAATGTTGAAAATTTGGTACTCTGTAAGAAAAATCAAAATATACTTGTTATTGTACAGACCTTTAACACTGGCATTATTTTCCCATCATACTAAGCTGTCTGGTTCTAGACATTCTTCATGTGATTATGACTTGTAAGACCACTAAATATGAGAGAGAGAGAGAGAGAGAGAGAGAGAGAGAGAGAGAGAGAGAGAGAGAGAGAGAGAGAGAGAGAGAGAGAGAGAGAGAGAGAGAGAGAGAGAGACAGAGACAGAGAGAGACAGACAGAGAGACAGACAGAGAGACAGACAGACAGAGAGACAGACAGACAGAGAGACAGACAGACAGACAGACAGACAGAGAGACAGACAGACAGACAGACAGACAGACAGACAGACAGACAGACAGACAGACAGACAGACAGACAGAGAGAGAGAGAGAGAGAGAGAGAGAGAGAGAGAGAGAGAGAGAGAGAGAGAGAGAGAGAGAGAGAGAGAGAGAGAGAGAGAGAGTGCAAAAGAGAGAGATTGAGTTTAGACATTTCTTACTGTTTGTAAAAAAAAAAAAACATTATTTACTGTACCATATACCAGCACTGATTTTTTGCCCCCACACATATATCCTTAGATTTTTAAGGGCCTTATACTTGTTTTAGATGTACAATTGCTCTCACTCACCAATTATATTTTTTTGAAGGAAACATTCTTAGATATTTGCAATGGAGCCATTTCTCTGTTCTGGACTTCCTCTTCTTGGTCTAATTTGAAAGAATCTAATTTTTTTCCTTATGCTTACAAATTATTTTAAAGCTTTTCACCTAGTTCCACATCATTTCAATGTAAATATGTATGGAGAAAGTGTACTTGTCACTTTCCTCCCTGACGACTTTCACAAACAAAATTCTAGGACTCTCACGAACTCCTAATACATACAGGAGAAATACAGTGGCACTTTATTTTCTCAGATTCTCTTTAGATTATGTATTTAACTCAGAAAGCAATGCTAAGACCAGTCTCTTTTAAAGCTGGAGTCAAGTATGTGAACTTTGACATATTCATACCTTTCCTTGGTATTTTTTCTGGATGTACTGTATAAAAATAGTATAGACACTAAATTACTCTAAAGACTAATGTAATCTTGAGAGCTACAGAGTCAATGAAAAACCATCATTTAGAACATACAAATGAAGAAATGAGCAGTGCAAAGTATCTAACAATACTTCCTTTCCACAATCTAATGACGACATTCCTATATTTTCTCAACTCTAAATAGCAAAGATGTTTCATTTCAGTGAAGTATGACTATAAATATCATTGGCTTTTCCTTACCATATTTCCAAGAAAATGGGTCAATGACAGCAGTAGCTATGATATCTTTTATTGCAATTGTGATTTCTCGGAAAACTATATACCTCAGACACGGTTTGTGCAGAATCAGTCCAAGAAATTGAAGAGCCACTGTACCGTACAATATAGGAGGCACATCGAGAACATCAAAGAAGAGCAAGGTCATCACATGGCAACCAAGACAAATAAGGTCAGGTGATACATTAGAAACAATGGAAAACAAGACTAAAGCATCTCATTTATGTTGGGTCAAAAAGCATTAACAAGATGTAAGGCCCCAGCATTATAGGTCACTATGGCTTAGCTATACTGATACGTTTAGGCCTGATACTTAGCTATATGCCATAGCACCACAGCACTTTTTATTCCTGTACTTTATAACAAAATTTTCTATACATACACGGTGCATTACCAAAAGCTCAGTGGAAGTGAGTGGTGTGACACAGCACAGGAAACAGACAACAAAAACAGAACATATGAAAGCACAAGACTGAGTCAAGTTCAAATCCACATTGGATGTGGCCATAGTCCTCTAAAATATTATCCTCTTTAAATGTAGTAGCTGGAAGTGTATTATGGTTTTTGAAGTGAAGTTTTGGTTATTGTACTACAAGAGAATTTACACTTTACTGTTATTAATAAAGACCCAAATCTAACCCCTGCACATGTCAAAAAAGCAAAAACAAATCCAGTAATAAGTATTTGAAAATTAGTTATACCAAATAGCTTGATAGCTCTGTGTCTGCATACGCATGTCAGTACATGTACCATATCCAATACATTTATGAAATGTAATTTTGTAATGGTTATGAACACAGCAATGTGAAATCAACACTGAAACCATCACATCACAAATAGTTATCCCAAACTATATAATGTGGCTATCAACTGATTGTCTCTATTTGATTAGTATTCCAGTTTTCTCTCAAGGCAATGCTGTATGCACTGTGTAACCCTGCATGATAAAAAGCAGAACTATGAAAATTTAAAGTTTCAAGTATTATTTCTATGTATCTTATGTATCAGTGATGTGTTGCTCATCTGGTCACAGTGATTCACAATATATCTTCCAGCAACATCAATAAATATGAATTGATTTTTCACACCTTGTTAACCAACTGCATCCTTTCTCAGGCATAATTTACAGGCACTGCTGGCAAATTATACTTCCATATTAACAATTATATATTTTTAAATAGTTAACAGAGAATAGCCAGTAATTACAGTCCAGCATTTTCATAAATTCATCAGATAAGGATGGGTTTTGGGACTTGGAAATGGAATGGTACCGCTCTGGCTGGCATCAAAAGTATTCTATATAAATATACAAATATTTCTCATGAAAACCTCACCTTTTACACATTTTTTTAAATACAATACACAAGAACCTAAAATATAAGTGCATTACTTTTCTAAATGTGGATAAGAGATTTAGGATTGGAGGATGTAAACTCAATAAAACAAGCAGATTACCAAATACTTGTATAATCAATTCTTTGATCAAAAATAGTGTCTGCCACGCAGGGCAAATGCATAACAATGAGACGATCACATTGCCTTAAAGGAAATACAACGGGGGATATGATCAATAGTTCTCCATATTATATACTTTAAACAGAACTTCTGGTAATAATAAATACAGTATCATTTAGCCAGGGTCTAGGCAAGAGTGAGTACCTAAATATTTGTTTGGAGTTGATTTCCATTTAATGAATATTTATAAAAGAGATCCACAGCTGCTAGATAAGTCTGGTAACTTCGAGTTGCATTAACTAGCAACCAGACACCACTTTGTGATAATTACAAACATCCTTGTCTGGCTCACTCAGAATAATATAAGTGTAAATCTAAGTCAAATCAAACAATGTTTACTCCCAAATTGATACACATATGGATTAAAATTATTACAACAAAGCAGGTGAATCTGACCAGCCAAAAAATCATAACACACTTGTTGCCTAGATCCTTATTGCCCCAAATATGAAGCAAGGGCTCACCTAACAATCCCTAGGTAGGTGGCACCATCAGTGAATGACAACACAACCACGTACTGTAGACTCAACAATTACAGATCATACTTGGCAATAACTGCTGGTGGATAATGTGATCCTCCTATTGTGCCTCATTACCTGTGTTCCCAAGGATAGTCTGGGAACCTGTGTATGAAACCGTTGAAATAATTCTATGCTCGACAAATCAACAAATTACAAATCATCTGGGCATATATATATATAATTTTTTTTTAAAGGGTAGAGATGGTTTGTCATTATAAAGCATTTGGTACTAGAATAAATAATATGTTGAACAAATAAAACACTCTACAAATATGTGATTGTGAGAAACTTGTCCCTCTACCATTCACTGATGTGGCCACGGTGTTAACAGCCGCAGAAGAGGACTAGGCTTACAAAAGTAGAAACAGTAGATCACACATAAAAAATCACCTCTGAGGGAAAAGTACGCGGATCAGCCAAAATCAACGGCAACTTTAGATGCTTCTCAATCCACTCATTTTAAATCTAAATAATTTATTTTTCTTTTTTATATATTTCTACTTTTTTTTCTTTTTCTTTTTTGAAAACAAAGACCAAGTTAACCGTTTCTTTTAGAAGAGCCTTGGAGAAGGAGAGAGATAAAAAAAAAAAAGATAGAAAAAAGAAAACAATAAAAGAAAAGTGAGAAAGAGTTTAAAATTAAGAAAGTGAGGCAGAAAATTAAACTACCTAGAACAAAAATAAAAGAAAAAGAAAACGAAAGATAGGAAAAAACCACCAATTGTGAAAAAAAAGAAGAAGAAAAAAAAAGACACTTAACCACACATGCCCTCAAACAAACATACCCTAAGTGTTTATGGGCCTTCAGAAATGGAGCCTTATTTTTTCACAAGTATGTAAATAGCCAGTACATGGACCATTTATTATTGACGATCCCATCGTCATCATGACAGGTGTACGCACTGGGATTACGAATTGTTAGAAAGCACCTACAGTTTTACCACCCAAGCTTGCTTTTTCCCTTCATTTTATTGATGTATAACATGCTTTTTCTAGTAACAAAGGAATAAGAATATTAGACACTTTTATAACCTGGAACTAAAATGTGTGGTCACCATTTTTTGGTTAAAATTATTCTTTGGCCTTATAACTTAAACAAATAGGAAAAAAATCACCTGGGAAGTAGCCAGGTTATCCGTAGAGCTACTTTTTAAGCAGGAACTGGATATATATTATTGATTTTAAGCATTTCATACAGCCATAACCTTCATGCTCTTCTTGGAAATAAACTAAGACTGATCGCAAGCATCTTAAGCATTTTTTTTTTCTAATCTTGCTCCTTCCCTTCCAGAAATATACATTCCTACCCAGTGGAATGATACTTTCAGAGAAAATACTCTTCCTTGTCACATACAGATATTCATTGGCCACTTATTTAACATGTGAAGTGTCTTTTCAATCACTTTTATATGGTTTCATGTGTCTGTTCATCACCTGCACTGTGACTCAGGAAGCTGTCGGCACTCTAGTCCTCTATCATTGGGGGAGTGTGTTCTATGTTGGGATGTTTCATTCAACATATCACCGAGAACGCCTGACTGAGGTCAGTCCCAGCAGAGGTTCCGTCGCATGCGGCCTGAAAGCGTGTGTTTCGTGCCCGAGGAGACAGGACTAGGCCGTTAACACGTAGCAGAACCCGATTCTCACAGTATTTGAGCCCTCACCTGGGAGGGATCCATGAACTAGAGGGGGGAAGGAGAGGTCCTAGTTACTCTCGCTATTGGACCCTTTCGCTTGTCTCCTTAAGAGTGCCGCTGCAATCTCACTCCTGAGAGCAGCCTGTTGCTTCTGGTCAGGGAGGGGTTGGACTGAGCGGAGGCCATTCACGATGTCCTTGGTTTTGCCAAAGTAGATTTCATTGAGGGTATTCCGGATCTTATTTTCCATGTCTTCTACCATACGACCAATGTTAGCAATGTGTGGAGATGATTCTGACACTGGGCAATCTTGTTCCATCTATGAAAAAATGCACAGGCATAAAATTAATCATTACACCTACAACAGAACAATCTGAACTACAAATTCTCAACATTACATAATACAAAAAGACTCTAATAAGAACAAACTGAATTCTATAATGACATTCATTTGAAATTAGAAGATAATCCTATTCTATGAACCTCTAGCAACATGTTCCCTTGCAGGCCTTCTCATTTTACATCAAAATAATAATTTTAAAGTATACTGATTCTAAAATCATTACTTTAACTCCTAACTTAAACACTTGCCATATTGATCAATAAAAAAGTGTGGTAAAGTCTCACCTGTCTAGTGAGAGACCCTCCAAGGTTCATGGTTCCTGATCCTTGTTTGTTGGTTTGCAGCCAAAGCATTGCTGTTGACGTGAGCTTGTAGTGTGCCGAGCGACCGCTTGACTTCTCTACAACCTCCACTACATGGATGCTATCCCAACAGCCTTTTATTTTCTTGCTACCATCACCAGCTTTCTTAATAAGGATTACTCCTGCAAAGTTCAACTTTACTGATATTTCTTCTTTCACTTCTTTACAAGTGTGTTTTTTTTTTTTCATTTATGTACATATATGCCCTTAAATCTTGAAATAAAAATGTTCAAACTTTTATCATTCCTAATTAAGATATATAAAATTACTATTTCTCATGCAATATCTGAAATTCTTACAACAAACTTATTCACAGTGACATTATAATTAAAGACATATACTATAATTATATGTATACTTTGTTGTGCATCTATATTCAAAGTCCTAACCATAAGATTCAATTCTAGAGTGTCTATGACAATATCTCCCCAAAATCTAATCACCAATGATTCCTCCTCTTATCTCCAATACCAATCAGAACAATGACAAACAATGGGCTATTCTGTGGTTTCTTCAATGACAAGATTACAAAAGTTATACTGAACATCAAATCAAAACTTACTTTCATCTGAACTGCTGAAGTTAAATTCCAATGAGAGTTTAACTTTTCATGTATCACAAACATTGCAAGGCTATCTACTCTCACAAATTACACTATATATACTTGTACTGTACCTTATAAAACACTTATATACCAAAGGTGGCTTAGCCTAGCCATATTCTTAAGCCACAATGGCACAACTTTACCTGCAAAGCCATGGTCTAGATCCCAGAGATATACTGATGATACTCCTCCCTCAAAGTACATGTCTCGGTACTGGTCAAAGGCCTGGTTGGCATCTAGCTCTAACTTGCGTAAACGGTCGCTTGGCATGGCTCCGTCTTCTAGGGGGGGGTCGTAGGTATTGCTCCATGGTGACCTAGGAAACATACATTTCTTGTACTGGATTTTACTGAATAGCTTAGTATAAAATCCTCAGAAAAATTGGCATCTATGTGGCTGCATATAAAGTGTACTAGGAAGTGGTTCTAGGAAGAGGATTAAAGCAGAAGAAAAGAAAGGCCAAGAAAAAAAAAGTAATTATATATAAGCCATTTGTAATTTACATTTCATTTTCTTTAGATAAAACAAAACATGAGAGTTAATGGCAATGCTGTAAATGATGATAGCAGTGAAGAAAATACTATAAAAAAGTAAAAAATACCAACAAAATTAATATACTTCATAAACAATTATGCATTACACATGTAAAACCAGTATCATATACATACTCAATTTATTTTAATAATTCATGTTCTATGAGGGTATTACTCGAAAGTTGATGTTTGTTGAAAATTACTTTAATAAAAGCTTAATTCTCTTGCAGGATGATATAATTTCTTTTGATTGACATTCATGCCTTAAGAATAAATGGAAAAATAGAAACATTACCTGCCTTTTAAAACTCTAACAATAACTTTTAAGCCTTTTAAGAAACTTAAATGAGTATCAACGACTAACATCAAAAAGACAAGTCTGGCACCTGAACGATCTCCAAGATCCACTGTGCATATCTCACAACTCATTCTGACATTACAGGAAGACAATCATTTTGGGTAAGGAGGCTCAATGAACTAGTAACAAACAACAAGAAACAAGTCTTAAACACTTCAACATTGGCATCAAGGTAACTACTTCAACGATGATGATGGCATCACCTTGACTGAGCTGACTTTAGTTAAACAGCCTACTTCTATCCAGATATCATTTCCTTTCCTGGTCTTACAGCAATCTCTCCCTGGACTGTGACACCTGTCTGCCTTCTTTCTAGTAGCTTAAGGGTGAATACTATAATGAATACTTTTTACAAGGTGCTTAGTCAACAAAGAATTTCACCTAGTCACCCTTTTCCTTATTCTTAAATATCATTAGTCCTAATATTATACTAATTATCATAATACAAAATTAATAATGAAGTGACAATAACGATTGTACTTGGGTAAAAAACAAATAAAAATAAATAAATAAACAAAAAATAAATAAATAAAATAAAGGAATGGGATACTGAGGTGAGGTCAGGTAGCCCAACGAACTGACCTCTTAGTGACAAAGCACTTGTGGAGCCATGTGTGTGTGTGAATACAATTCACACAACAAAACTACAGTGGATAGTGCATTTACAAGGGATAATGGGTTAACATACATTCTTATAACATCATTTAGTATGTCTTCTGTGGGAACCTGAGGCAGTTTATTTGATCTTGAGAGAGAAGTTCATAAGTTCATTGTTTTCCTGAGAAGTCAAGTCATACTTAGCTATAAAACTGTTAAGAACTTTTAGCTCCAAGTTCATTTGCCTATTGGATGGGAAGTAAGTGTACATCGCTGCACACTTACTGATCGCGGCAGCCAACAAAGCTGGGCTATAGCTGATAAAGAGATAAGAGCCTGAGAACTGAAGAGTGATGTCTGTGATAGCCATTCTTTATTTCTATGTACGAGGAGTTTTACAAAAATCAACTACCTATACTTGCTACCACTAGGTGATGCTGACACTGACAACATCAAATTTAAAATAATAGTTATTTAGATTCCATTGCTAACCCTTTTCACAAATGAAACACAACTGTCATCACTGATAGGACAGTACCCTATCTACTGCCATGTTTCAAAGGGAAACCTGGCAGGTATGACAGGGAACTGTCCATTCATATCATGTTAAATAGAAATAAATTTCCATTAATTTTCCAATATACACCAAAATACAAACAATGGGAATTTCTGACAGAGCAATATTTGCTGTTCTCCAAACAAAGTATCTTGCTTATGTATCCAGCTGTCACAATAATAATAATAATAATAATAATAATCCTTTTTAACTAGCTACTATAATGGATATTTCTTCAATGCATTTGAGATTATATTATTGCTTCAGAAATACCAAGCGAGCCTACTGAAATAACTCTGTGAAACAAATATTTTCACTACAGAATAATGTTACTATAATACATACAAGTTCCTGGAAGTAAACTTCTGTGAAAAAATGTATATAGAAAAAAAAGAAAAAGTAAGGGATACTTACCTATAAGAATCCCCATCTCTGTTGTAGTCACATAGAAGGTAATCTTTTCCACTGTTTTTGTCTCGAGCAATCTTTAGAGGCTGATCCACTGATGAGAGGAGCTCTTCGCATAATGATGGTACTAGGTCAATGAGGTCACTCAAGTTGCGCTCTATTTGCTGAGGGGGCAGCCGACGCATAAGGTCAAGGGCACAATCCAGTTGTTGCTCCATCTGCTGGACAAAAGTGTATAATGAAGAGGGGGAAGAATAACGAGTCAAACATTATGAGTGATTCATTGGTGATGTATTCTTTAGAAAGAAATACAAACATTCATATATAAATATTAATATAAATATAAGGAACAAATACCCCCCCCCCCCCAAAAAAAAAAAAAAAAAAAAGAAGCAATGCAAGTAGTCTAGCCACCAGTGTATTTGTTAGCCTACAGTAGTTGAAAATTAAACATGGGTAAAAGAAGGTCAGTGAAAGTCAGTCCAGGCATAGTAGTCCAGCCCTGATATCTAGGTCTAAACATATAAGAAGGTCCCACATATTTTTTCAAACGGATATAAATGGCCTTAAAAAAATTATGATTCCTAATTCGGCACTAGAAGTTTATGGGTAAATGTGTACATGCCCCCCCCCCCCCCCCCCCTCCATTTGGCATTGGCTTTAGATCTTTGGTATTCTGGTAAAAGCCAACAAAACCTCTACTACACTTGCTCTGGCAACATAAGAACTGTAAAGACTTCTCGGAGAATGTATTGTTACACAAGGAACCAGACTGAGCTCTATCTTGCACATGACAGAGCAGGTGTCATGTAAATACCTTATTAATGCTCCTGAAATATCTTTCCCCCATACACAAAGCTAAGAAGAAGAAAAAGAAGAAGAAAACAGATGGTGGGGGTCTTACCAACCGTATTCTTATCAGAGGGAAATTAGATGATAACCACAATGTATGACTGGAAAGTAACTCCTCTCCTCTGGTACAATTACCAAAGTGTCATATGCAAACAGATAATCAAACAAAATCTAGAACAGAACAGCAGCATACACACTGTTTCTCTTCCATAAAATGGATGCAGCCAATATTTAAAACACAGAACCAACATGGCAAAAAATTAATACTTTTTTTCAACATCAGAAAAATAATGTTGCATGTAATCCTAAAAAGACAAGAGAGAGAGACAGGAAAAAAAGAAAAGAAAAGAAGAAGCAGGAATGGTCTCTGCTAAAAAAATACTTCATGAGTTAGGCTTAGCATTAAGCTCAGCAGGAAGTGTGTGATACAGGATGTTATCTGACATATGAAACACAATACAAGGCATTCAGTCTTCCAAAAACTGTTTTTTCCTGTATAACACACAATTCACTGGTAATACAGCAATATACATAAACTTTTCTTATTACATGATCCTATTACTGCTTCATTAACAGAAAATCATTGCTATTCACCAAAGAATAGGCCTTCCACCTGACCTGCTAGTTAAAGGGGATACTACCACTCCCCCTTGAATAGATGTGTGTGAGTAATAAATTTAGAAAGGACTGGCCCTCCAAATTCACTGACCTAATTCTGTCTATGCCTTAATTAACCTGAAATCAAGCAATAGCCTTCTCTTGCCCTGCTAAATAAAAGCCACATTTTTCACTCTTGTGCTTTAAAGCATACTACATGACAACGGATGATTGGATTACTTCTATATATGATTATACTAAGCTTTAAAATTTGATGGTATCTTTATGACTTATGTCTACAAAATTAATATTAGACATAGTTAAACATAGTGGCTGGTAAAGTTAAACAAAACACACACACACACACACACACACACATTATATTTTCAACTGTATAAAAAACTAATAACATAAAAATCTGTGTGTACTTTCCTTTCTGGTTTCCTTTAACTGACTATATCAAAGACTTTTTCATAGGCAAAAATACTCTTTCGAAAAATAAACAAATAAGTCATATAAGTGAACAAACGAATATAGATTTCTACAGTCAGATCATTGTAGTGGAAGGGAACGGTGTTGCATTTTATAGCTACAAATGAAAGCATACAGTGACATGATTAATGACTGCAAATCATCTACCACTAAGACATTTTTTTAAATCTAAATCAGTACTAGGTCACTGTCTCAAAAAATTTGTCATCTAAAGCTTTATCTCATATAAAGGAAGTTCATTTCTTACTACTATTTTTTTTTCTGTCTATTCACATGTAAATTATATTTGTTAAAAAGATAACTTCAAGAACAGCTATGAGTTACATAAAAAGAAAGAAGACAAAAAAATAAAAGCTATATAAAACAGAGAAAAATAAGAAGAAAAAGAAAGGAATGTATGTTCACAAAGCCTCACATCTGTGCCTCTGATGCTCATGCAAAGGCCAACAAACCTCAAGCACATATATTCTGAGAAAAGAGACCTTGCAGATGTCCCTGGCCATGCACAATCAAACAGGAATTAATGAATGCACAATCTTTCCTGGAGCACCAAAGGCACAGAGGCCCAGGTAACTGCTTGACAATCAACCACTATCAAGTTTGATGCAAGATTGTAGAAAATCCACCACAAATGTTACAGGTTTGGTAAAAGATAAAACATCCCCGTACATCTGGCCATACAATCTTTGCAGCCTCTACAACCATCAGAAAGAGGTTTTGGTTTGATGGTCACTGTGGGAGTTCTCTAAACAAGTTAAGTGTGGAGTGACAATACAGTTGTAAAAGGCTAAAATTTAAAAGCTGATGTGGCAATCTCATGAGTGTATATCACTGTGTAAAGTAGGGCTGCATGAAGCAATACTGTAGGCCAAGCAGGCAAGCCTTGTTCTCTGGTAAATACCAAGAGATTCCCCATGTATAAATATTGGCCAGAATCAGAGGTTTTAGTTCCTTTTTGACAATAAATTGCCTAATACATTAACACAGACTGCCTTGATAGAATATACACATTTTAAATTTCTTTGCTTTTACCAGTGTGAAGCATGAGACTAGCATTGCTGGACTACCATACATCTGATTTTCATACTCTAAATGGTTTCTGTTATCATTTTTAATATATATATATATATATATATATATATATATGTAACAAAGTTGTTTCATGTGTTCTTTAAGGCCACTAGTTTTTCATGTCTGCATGATACTATTCTGATTCACCCTTTTATCAAACTTTAATCTATTCAAAAATCACACAAATAACAACGGAGGATATTTTGCAGTCTCAAACTTTACAAAACAATATGGAAAAGTAAAGAATAAAATTAAATCTTAAAAGGAGGTGATTCCACATTGCTTTTCATGTTCTTGAGAAACATATAAAACATTACTACTGACTTTAGGAAACAATCAGCATAAGCTGAAGTTATGCCCACTCTCTTATAAAAGATACACACATGCGGTGACTCAAGTGCTTGCTATGGCCTTCAAGTCTTTGGCACTGTGGCAAAAGACAACAAATCCCCACCATGTATATTCTAGCAAGATAGAACTTATATACAGACCACCATGGTCATTTGCCATCAATTAAAGAACCAGTCCAAGCTCTATCTTGGTGACATATGTGGTGGGGGCATGTCGGCTTTTGCCAAAAGCAGTACATCATTTATGGGACGTTATCTGAGGCAGGTCCAGTCCTAGGTTCAAGAATGGGTATATTAAAGATAAAGACAGATGAACAGAAAAAGAGAAATTCAAGTCTCTTTGCCAAATCTACAGCTGGTCTTTTGGAAGGACTAGTAGGCTATTCTGCCAAGTTGAAGTGTGAAAATACCCAGTACCGTATAGTATACTTGAGGAAGTCTGGATATTTTGCATTCTCTACATTTTATCAGAATTGACTAAAATACACCCACATCAAACAAAGTAGCGGCCTCAGTGCCTCATACTCTGGCAAAGGCCAATGACCCTCCAGCATATGTTCTGGCATAAGGGCACCACAGCATGGAGGATTCGGAGTATGGACACCTGTAATCACCTTTACCAGTATCTCCCAGCACCACCATTCTTCACTTACACAGACTAAATTCCATGAAATTAGTGTCATTGTGGCTCTAATATGAGGACTGTAATTTTTTTAGAATTTTTACGCAAGCCTAATCTGGACAGTTAGCAAAGTCATATGTCCCACAGATTGTACTTCAAAGTCCGTCACACTGACGGGGTGAATCATACAGACAAAATAATTACAAAAGTGATACGTTAAAGTTTAGGGAAGATGGACCTTGCAGACAACATTGGCACATTACTGTCAAATAAGCGACCAATCCAAGCTCAATCTTGACAGAATACATGTGGTAGACTTTTATTGGCCTTTGCCGGAGTGACCTCGAGATCTAAACACTGACCAGCTTAAACTTAATATTGTTGACCTTCCATTGCAAATCCCGGTACGTTTCTATTGTATTTGAAAAGAGCACCGCCAATATAAGAATGAGAAACGCATCCCATTTGCAATTTGACAGCATATGTCATCCAGACTTGTACCATATTTACTTCATACAACATTTCTGTTTTGAGGTCAGAATTTCTCCAAATATTTCCCAAACTCTGAGCAAAGTCACTGTGTTCACTAGAGATCCAAACACGTTGCAACTCCGACTGTGCAACCTGTCCATCACCTGCAAGAGAACCCCAGAGCAAAACCCCACAGGATGAACTCCTCCAACCTCGTTCAATCGCAGCGCACCACCCCAGAGTCCGTCCTTCGCATAGGCCAGCACAGCCCGGCCTCAGGTGCAGCAGAAACGAGCAGAGGGAGGCGCCAGAGCAAGCAGCAGAAGGCACACCTGCCACAGATGGGGGAGGGGGCCTGGCCTCTCCTGATGCTGGGGGAAATGAGGCCAACCAGCTTATGTCTGCTTGCTCGTGGATTTACCCCTTTATATGGCCAGTGCGGGTGGGAAAGGCCCTTCAGCGTCGCCAGCAGAGGGCTGAACCACTCACCCTTGCGTAATGTCGTGCAAGAGCGGCCGTCTCGAGTGACTCACAAATAGTCCTGAGGCTCTCGAGGCTCTTGTCACTCGGCCTCCAGTCAACACCTTATCTTGGCCTCCCTCCCGCGCCCCCCGCCGGCTCCCTGCCCCCCTCCCCGGTCCTTCTGTCCGACCTGCACGTGTGGCATGTCCGCTGGGCCGCCTAATAAGGTCCTGCGACGAGTCCCTGCCGTTTGCCGAAGGATTTGCGAAGAGAGAATCCCTCGGTCGGATGGGCGTTCTCTCCCCTCGCTCCTCGCGCCCCTTGTTATGGACCCTCTCGCGGCCGTGTCGTGGCCTCTGAGGGCCTCCCGTGCACACGCAGGGCTCGGGGAGGCACACTTGAGCCACTTAACCTACTCACTTACCATACTATTTGCTTATCACAGGTAAATTTCGACTAAAAATAAGACTATCTCGACCGTCGGGCAACTGCTATCGGCTTCGTGGGTCACTGGTGGGCTGAGCAACTGAATCACCGCAGCCGCTCGCCTATTTATCCCGCCGGCCTTCCGATTACGCCAGATCCCTATTACACACCCTTAAAAACGAACAAGGCCACCCGAAATACCCCCCAAATATTTCTTGGTGGCCCCCTCGCAAGGCCAAAAGCAGAGTTGTTCTTGCGAGCCCGGAGTAGGTCACGTGACGCCGACTTCCGGAGTGTTTTGGTCGCAGGAGGAAGCCGCTCGCCTCCTCGGCCGCCCTTTTCCTCGCCCCCGCCGCATGACACCTCTCCCCGGGCCCACTGCGCCGTCCAAGTGATCCAGAGCCCCTCCAGACCGCAACCCGAGGGCGCCGGAAGCGTTCCCTCCGAGAAAGGCGAGAGAAACGGCGAGGGCGAGCGCGTGCGAGGGAAGGTAGGCCTATCACCTGTCAGCCGCGACCTGTCAAGGGAAACCCTTCGGCGCGATTTCGTTCGTGGCGGCGCCCGCAGACCTGCCCCAGCCCCGACGACCTCGCCAGGAGTGCCTCGCCGAGGGATAGAGCCGAGGCAAGATGCCAGCCCAGGCGCAGGGAGGCAAGGACGTGGGCGAGCCTTCGGAGATCCGAGTCAAGATCGCCTTCAGCGGGTGAGTCACAGCGAGTCACTGTAGCGGTGAGTCAGTGTCCTGGAATGAAAAAAGAGCATCTGGAGGGTGACCTGCTTTCCCGGGGATCTTGCGGGGGGATGAGGAGCATGAGTCCGGCCGCCCGCAGGTGCATGGGCGTGCGCGAGGAGGGCGGCCTTCCAGCTCGGTCCGGGAGGCTGTGCTTGGGAGGCGAGGTTCGAGGCCTCGGTGCTGCCCTTGTGCGCGGAGTGGGGCGGCTGCGGCTGCGGGATGGCGGGTTGAGATTCTTTATTTGTGCTGTGGGACGGGACAGATTTCGGGGGAAATTGATGTTGAGGTCAGAAGGTAAACAATGGTTGTTGACGTCAGAATTTGAAAGGTAAACACTGATTTGCTTGGGGGAATATTTTGATTATATGATAAATTTAGTAATTGTTTAGATTACTGCCGAACCAACAACTGGCGTCAAGTTAAAAGTTAAGGTAAATTTTAGAATGCTTCTTCCCCTGTGAATGAAAAATGTGGTTAATGTTACACGAGAGTGACGCACAGAGATAAAGGGAAATGGAGACTGCCATCTTATAGAGCATCAAAAATAGATTAGATATTTACCGCGGAAAGATGAAAATATCCAATGCATATCACCGCTCAGAGACAAAGAGTTCTTAATGTCTGGTTTTCTATAAGTTGACATGAAGTGCTAATAAAGGTGGGTTCAGGGGGCTTGCTGACCTGTCGAGGGAATAAATAGAAGGCAGGAAGGGTAGTTTTGGATTTTGGGTCCACAGGATGGCCTGGTTTTGGAACTTTGTCTCTGGAGGGTATGTAGCTCATGGTAACAAATACCTAAACGTGTGTGCTGAAAGTTTTATTTTCTCTAACTGTGGAGTTACTCCACAACCTTGAAAAATCTCTTTACGTTGCAAGACGTGGACACTCCTCCGCTGACCTCTGAATTGGGCATACATAAAAAAATTTATAATGAATGGGTGAATTTATTCAGGAGAGTCTTATACATAACTTAATTTTTTTAATATCTAGAAGACTTCTCCTCTGCCATGAGACTGGCTTTGCTGGCCTTTGTCAAAATGTGAAGACCGCACCACTTGACACTTCATCATTTTTGCATTGGATTAAAGATTGTAGACTATCCATTAGAGATCACAAAATGTTTTAAATCCTCACACTAAAAAAATGTCTTTGTATCATTTGCGGAAAGAACCTGCACTAAACAGTTGTGAGCCTTTTTGGCCTGGCTGCATTGGTTGAAGAAAAATAGCTCCCTAAAGAAGACTCATTTGAGCCCCATTAAGAAACTGTTTATGTCACAGTCAAAAGCATAGAGAGTGGGGTAATTTTGTTTTCTTCTGACTCTGCATGCACCCTGATACTAATGTAAATGTATCCACTGCAAGCTTGTGAAAATACTTATCTTTGACCTATAAAATAACACTGATGATAGATTATAGATCACTGGGTACCTAAGCCTACAAAGCAAGAATTAAAGAATTTGAGGTTAATATGAAAGCGACAGGTATAGAAATCATAGATAACTATTGCAGTAGCAGACAGTATTTTATTTTCATGTCTTTTCGTTTTTCATTGCCTACAACGCTATGACCTTAAATTTTCTCCTAGTCCTTTTGTATACTTTAACCCTATTTTTGATTGATTTATTTTTTTAATGTCAACTAATAGTTTTATTTGACCTCCCCCCTCCCCCTTACAAAATGACAGTTTTCAAAATGTAATGTTTGTATTTTCATAGGATTCACAGTACTACCCATAATGAATTGTGCAAAGATTGCTGTAGGTTTTGTCATGAGGAAAAACCACTTTTTTCATATATCATACATACATACATACATATATACATAAATATGTGTGTGTGTGTGTGTGTGTGTGTGTGTGTGTGTGTGTGTGTGTGTGTGTGTGTGTGTGTATGTATGTATGTATGTATGTATGTATGTATGTATGTATGTATGTATGTGTGTGTGTGTGTGTGTATGTATGTATGTATGTATGTATGTATGTATGTTGTGTGTGTGAGATATGTATATATGTATATATATATATTATGTAGATTTGTATTTATATTTATATATGAACCTATATATATATGTATATATACACATTATATGTATATATATATATATATATATATATATATATATATATGGAGATATATTTATGTATACATATATATATATGTGTGTGTTTATATATATGTTTATATGTAATTTTAACCAAATGCTGCCGGGGAAAGTGAAAAAAATGGGGAAAATGCTGTGCCTCTTTTCTATATTTTTTGTGAAATGTCTGCCTATAGATGGCTCTGCTAGTGCTTAGCCACAAAGGAGTCAATTAGTAGACCTTGTGACCATACCTGATTTGAATTGGCATGAAAACCTATTTTTTTACTAGTGCTATGAATATCGATGGTGTTATTTTTACTATAAACATTATAATGATTATAATGTTTTTTAACATTACTAACAGCAAAATAAGATAACGTAAAATATTTCGTAAATCAAAGAAAAGGGTGAACAGGGCAAGACAGGCAGTACTCATAACTGGCTCAGTGGTGACTTAGTACAAGTGTAGCCATCTATGTGTAAAAACAATCAAACAAGTACTAACAGTGGGCATAGCACATACGTACACGTCATACTCGTCGGCAAGGGGTTAAATGTGTATATATTCATATAAATCTATATATATATGTATATGTGTATTTATATGTATGTATATGTGTATGTGTCTATATACTGTATATTATGTATATATATGTCTATGTTTATGTCTATATATATTATGTGTATATATATATATATGTATATGTAATATACATTCAAATCTATATGTATGTATATATATGTAAATATAATGTATAAATATTGATATGTATATATTTATGTATATGTATATAAGTGTATATTGATCTGTATAGAAATATATGTATTTATATATATATAATATTTGTATATGATATATAATGTATGTATCTAATATATATATGAAACGTTTATATAATATATATTATATGTGTATATATCTAATTGAATGATATATCTATAGATAATATATATATTATATATTTGTATATATATGTGAATAATATATAAATACATATATATATATATATAATATATGTATATATATGTATATATGTATATATTTATAGTATATGTGTATATATGTATGTATGTATATATATATAAATGAATGAATAATATATCTATATATAATATATATTATATATATGTATGTATATATGAATAAAATGTCTATATGTAATATAGATATGTGTGTGTGTGTGTGTGTGTGTGTGTGTGTGTGTGTGTGTGTGTGTGTGTGTGTGTGTGTGTGTGTGTGTGTGTGTGTGTGTGTGTGTGTGTGTGTGTGTGTGTGTGATATGGATATATAATGAATATAATATATATATATGATGTATATAATATATATATATATATATATATATAAATATATATATATATGTAATATATAATATGTATACATACATGTATATATATTTATTTATTTATTTATTTATGTGTATCATATATCATATATCATTTATAATATTTGATGTATGATGTATACATTATATATTATATATATGATATATATATATATATATATATATATATATATATGCTATTTACTATGCTATATATGATATATTATATATTATATGTTACATGCTACATGCTACATGTTAACTGCCACATTTTTTATGATGTATAATGTATTATATATAATTTATATATATAAAATATATAATATATTTATATACATTGTAAGTGTATGTGTTTTTGTGTTTTTGTTTGTTTTTGTTTGTATGTGCATATGTGTATTTATGTATATAGACACAGATATAGATACATATACATATTCAAATTCATATATTGTACATTTTGTACTTTATATTTTAAAATTTGCATTTCATATTTTATATTTAATGTTATATTATGTATTATATATTATATATGTGTGTGGACATATGTATATATATACATATATATACATATATATGCATATATATGTATATATATGCATATATATGTATATATATGCATTTATATGTATATATATGCATATATATGTGGATATATATGCATATATGTATATATATATATATATGTATATATATGTATATATGCATGTATATATATGTATATATATGCATTGTATATATGCATGTATATATGTATATATGCATATATATATGTATATATATGCATATATATATGTATATAAATGCAAATATATATATATATATATATATATATATATATGTAATATAGATAGGTAGATAGATAGATACAAAGACAATAGTTACACACACATTGGGTATATATACATACATACATATATGTGTGTGTGTGTGTGTGTGTGTGTGTGTGTGTGTGTGTGTGTGTGTGTGTGTGTGTGTGTGTGTGTGTGTGTGTGTGTCTATATCCAAGGTTCTTAATGTTGCCGCATAAATGCTGTGCTCATTTTTTATAGTTTTGTGAAATGTTTCTGCCCATAAATGGCTCTGTTAGAGCTTAGCCACAAAAGAGTCAATTAGTAGACCTTGTGACCTTACTTGACTTCATCTTTCCTTTGATTTGGTGTTTTTTTTTTTTTTTCCTTGTGCTATGAATATCGATGGCATTATTTTTATTTCAGACATTGTAATTACTACAATGTTATTGACATTAGTAACAGCAATATAAGATAACATAAAATAGTTTAAAAAATCAAGGAAAAGGGTAAACAGGCGTGGCAGGCAGTAGTTGTAATTGGCTCATTGGTGACTTAGTACAAGTGGAACTGTTTATGTGAAAAAAGAAAAGAAAAGAGTAAACTTGCAATCTCGTCCCTGCCCCTTTTCATTATTCATTGCAGATATTAATATGGTTTCTTTATCTGCCTGCCTTTATTGATCATTTGTTTACCAATTCTTACCATTGTCATTACTGAACCATTTTCAAAGAAAATATATTGAGAAGTCACTTATCATACTATATCACAGGCACTGCCCGGACTGAAAAGGGGAAGGAGCCAAATGACGTCATCGTGTTTAGCCAATGGGGCTGTGCCATGAGATACCAGATAGAGCTAGTTAACTAATTATTTGTATAATTTGCTCAAATTTGTTGGAATATCCAGTAGTAAAACAAAAGGGGAAAAAATTATTGACATTTTTGGGTTTAACTGTAAGAGATGATACCTGTTTATCTTAAGTACCGTGTTTATATCTCTATGTATGTATATATATGTATATCTTTGTCTGTATCTTTATCTGTGTTTATACATATATATGTATGTATAAATATATTTTTACACCCATATGTGTGTGTGTGTGTCTGTGTGTGTGTGTGTCTCTATCTCCCCTATATATGTACCAAATAGTTAAGTGCAATCATTTGTCTCAGTAGTGAATCATACATTAAACAATTTGTGTGTAAGCAAGATTATTTCTTGAAAAACTAGAAACTTAAGTAAATATCAAAGATAAAGATGATGGAAATATGCAAATATTGAGAGCAAATGCAGTATCTGCTGATCATTAACTAAAGGGAATTAAACTCGGGCCAAATTTTAGTTGTCTTAAACTGAAACAAGTCCAGTGATCTCCTACAGCTACAGGATAAACACAAGCCAAAACTGCTTTATGATATAGGATTTTGGTAAAGCTGCATATATCAGGAGGTATTCTTCCTTCCACCCTCTCCCCCTCCCTCTCTCCTTCCCTTACCTCATATTGTTTACTTAAGTTTAGTCTATTATTACCCTTGTCATAAGTTTTCAAGTGGGCAAAGCTGCTTTAGAAATGTTATATAGTTTTAACACCTGCTTGAATTACTTTAAATATTGCTTGTCAATAGAGCCCTGGTGACCCTGGAACACAGGTTGACTTTTTTGCTAGCTTCAGATACCAGTTGAGCAAATCTAATTGCAGCAGCTTTACAGTTCTTGACTGGATTTAAGGAACTTGATAATTGTCATCATTTTCTATTAATCCTCAAGGGAAGATATGGTTATTTTAACCCTAAGCTGCCGGGGATGACATGCACGTACATGCCATGACCACTATGAGTTTGATTATTAATTCTTTTAATACACAGATGGCTCCACAAGTACTAAGTCACCAATGAGCCAGTTACGAGTACTACCTGTCTCGCCTGTCTACCCTTTTCCTTGATTTTCAGAAATATATTCTGGTATCTAATATTGCTGTTAGTAGTGTCAGTAACACTGTAATACTTAAAAAGTCTGTAATAAAAATAACAGCAGCGATATTGATAGCATCAGTTAAAAAACGTTTTTCTCATAAACACAAGGAAAGGTAAAATCAGATGAAGTCACAAGGTGTACTAATTGGCCCCTTTGTGGCTAAGCTCTGCAAAGCCATCTCTGTGCAGAGACTTTTCACAAAATAATAATACAGTGAACACATTTACCCGGTGCCTTTGGGTTAAGTGTGTGAATTGGATCATTCAAATACCATACAATACATGTCTGAAATATGATAAGGTTTTACATATTTACCCCATGTATAAGCTTTTAGAATTCATGCTAGACTTCTGTTTTAATGTTGTTAATTGAGTCAGATGTAGCCATGCTGCAGTACTTTTGATTTTTTTGTCAAGCTTTTGAAATTCTAGGAATAGTTTTGTGAAGTCCTTTCTTCTGCCCACTCCTTATTCTTCATCCAATTTTCCCTTTATCCTCAGTTTTCTTAATCTTCCTTCCTCATTTGCGACTCCCTTATTTCTTCCTTTCTGTCTCCTCCTCCCTCTTCTTCATCTCCTGTTCATCATCCCTCCTCTTCTGCAGGCTTTTCGAAATGTAATGTTTAGTCCAAGAAAAAAATATAGATATAAATGAATGAGATGTAATGTGTGTAAAGGGAGATCGACAAAATATAGTAACATATACCTGTGTGTGTACGATTGTAAAAAATATTATTATACCCATTTATTTTTTCGTGTATAGATCGAGAGATGGATTGAAAGATTGAGTGATGGGATGTGTGGATTTTGAATGATATGACAATGCTGTGAAATGGCAGTTTCCTTTTTAAAAATTGGTTGCAAACCTCCCAATGCCTTTACAACAAGGGAAATTGAACAAGAAAGAGAGATTGTGTATTGATAATGATGCATTCCTAGAACTTTTTTGAGTTTTTTTTGTTATTATTTTTTTGTTGTTGTTTGTCATTACCCAACCGATTCTTATTTCTGAATGCGCGTTCGTGCTCACCTTCGCTGAGTCACGAGGTCGCCGAGGAGGGATCGCAGCCCTCGCTGTTAAGAAACTGCGCCTCTGTTATTCGCACTTATTCTCTTTTATTTATTGATTTGTTCGTTCATCTATCCATTTATTCATGCATTTGTTTTTATCTTTGTAGTATTTTTACTCAGTGGGAAATATGGTGGCTAATTATTTGTTTCTGAACTGATTTTTGTCTCACGGGTACTACAGTATTACTTCCTCGTAAGAATTCAGTTAGTTAGAATCATTCAGAGACATAGACAGTGTGCGTTCGTGCACGTGCGCAAGGTCTGTACATTTATATAGACCTTATAAAGACCTTGTGTGTGCGTCTGCGCGAATGCAGCATGAGAATCGAGAGCGGGAGTGAGCGAGTGCCTTGAGCGTGAGTGCTGGTGTGTGCTTGCGCTCCATCGGCCACGACTAATCGGCGGCCAACAAAGGCAGCAGGATCGTGTTACATTGGCGCTCGCTCGGTCACGCCTCTCTCCGTCGCCGCCGCCGACAGCCGTGGCGCCCGGGGCGTCTCCGCGGCCGGGCCTCGCGCGCACTCGATTTACTATTATTATTATTATTATTATTATTATTATTATTATTATTATTATTATTATTATTTTTAATTCCCTGGGGATTTTGTCACCTGTTTATCTGTGTAGTTTGAGGAATGAGTATGTAGGGGGGGGGGGGAGGGGGGTCGGTTTCTGTTTCTGTAGATGTTATTGTTGTTGATGTTGCTGTTGATGCTATTGCTGTTTGTGGTTTTTGTTTTTTGTGGATGATTTTGCTGTTGTTGCTGATGTTGCGAACGGTATTATGCGGTTATCTTAGAGGCGTTGGTATCACCAGACGCCATGAAAGCAGTCATAAATATCATGAAGGCGGGGAGGGGGGGGGGTCAGGGTCATCGATGAGGTGGACAACACGAATAGTAACACTGAAAAAAAAAAATGGAGATAAATAGCTTCCATCTTGGGAAATCACGAGAGGGAGCGAGATAGAAAGAGTGAGAGATAGAGAGAAAGAGTGAGAGATAGAGAGAAAGAGTGAGAGATAGAGAGAAAGAGTGAGAGATAGAGAGAAAGAGTGAGAGATAGAAAGAGTGAGAGATAGAGAGAGTGAGAGATAGAGAGAAAGAGTGAGAGATAGAGAGAAAGAGTGAGAGATAGAGAGAAAGAGTGAGAGATAGAGAGAAAGAGTGAGAGATAGAGAGAAAGAGTGAGAGATAGAGGGAAAGAGTGAGAGATAGAGGGAAAGAGTGAGAGATAGAAAGAGTGAGAGATAGAAAGAGTGAGAGATAGAGGGAAAGAGTGAGAGATAGAGAGAAAGAGTGAGAGAGAGAGAAAGAGAGAGAGAGAGAAAGAGTGAGAGAGAGAGAAAGAGCGAGAAAGAGAAAGAGTGAGAGAGAGAGAAAGAGAGAGAGAGAGACCTAGAGAAAGAAAAAGACCCAGAGAGAGAGAGAGAAAGAGAGAGAGAGACCTAGAGAAAGAAAAAGACCCAGAGAGAGAGAGAGAGAAAGAGTGAGAGAGAGAAAGAGTGAGAGAGAGAAAGAGAGAGAGAGAGAAAGAGAGAGAGAGAGAGAAAGAGTGAGAGAGAGAGAAAGAGTGAGAGAGAGAGAAAGAGTGAGAGAGAGAAAGAGTGAGAGAGAGAAAGAGTGAGAGAGAGATAAAGAGTGAGAGAGAGATAAAGAGTGAGAGAGAGATAAAGAGTGAGAGAGAGATAAAGAGTGAGAGAGAGATAAAGAGTGAGAGAGAGAAAGAGTGAGAGAGAAAGAGAGAGAGAGAGAGAAAGAGAGAGAGAGAGAGAAAGAGAGAGAGAGAGAGAAAGAGAGAGAGAGAGAGAAAGAGAGAGAGAGAGAGAGACCTAGAGAAAGAAAAAGACCCAGAGAGTGAGAGAGTGAGTGAGAGAGAGTGAGGAAGAAAGCAAGAGAGAGAGAGAAAGAGAGAATGAGGAATGGGAGAGAGAGGGAAAGGGAACGGGAAAGGGAAAGGGAGAGGAAAAGAGAGAAAGAGAGAATGAGTGGGAGAGAGAGGGAAAGGGAAAGGGAGAGGGAAAGGGAGAGGGAAAGGGAGAGGGAAAGGGAAAGGGAGAGGGAAAGGGAAAGGGAGAGGGAAAGGGAAAGGGAGAGAGAAAGAGAGAAAGAGAGTGCCTCGCGAATCCTAGCGGGACAGATGTCTCTTTCAGGATGCAGGCTATCTTGCAGCGTCCTCTCTGCATGTTTTTCTCTTTGTTTTTTTTTTCTTTCGCTTTGTATTTTGAAATCACTTTCGCCAGTTTTGTTTACACTTTTTGATTTGGCGATATTTTCTTTTGCCCATTAATCGACAGTTCCCGTTCTCTCTTTGCCGTTGGTTGATATCCGTTTCCTGTCATTTTATGCATGTGCTCTTTGATTCATGGGCTTGTTGTGTGTTTAGCCTTTTGTTTCAGTAACACATTTTCTCACTCTCACTCTGACTGCCTGTCTATCTATCTATCTATCTATCTATTTATCTATTTATTATATATCTTGCTTTTTCTTTCTATCTCTTTATCCCCCGTTCCCCCCTCCCCTCTCCTTCCCCCCGCTGTCCCGTTACCCTCAGTGTCCTCTCGCGCCTCTCACTTTCCATCTCGGTTTCAGCCTCCCCCCCCTCCCCCCTCCCCTCTCGCTCCGCTACCCAAACTGCACAGTCGATCGAGTCGGTTTCTCCCCCACGTGTCCTGCCAAAGCTTAAAGCCTTGATAACTGGCCGGCTCGCACGTGAAAGCTGGACGAGGGGGAGGGAGAGGGAGAGGGGAGGGAAGGGAGAAGGAGAAGGAGAAGGAGAAGGAGAAGGAGAAGGAGAAGGAGAAGGAGAGGGAGAAGGGGAGGTTGAGGGAAAAGGGGAGGGAGGAGGTGGGAGAGGGGAGGGGGAGAGAGAGGGAGAAGGAGAAGGGGAGAGAGAAGGTGGGAGAGAAGGTGGGAGAGGGGAGGGGGAGAGAAAGGAGGAGAGGGAGAAGGGGAGGGAGAAGGAGGGAGAGGGGAGGGGGAGAGAGAGGAGGAGAGAGAGGGAGAAGGGGAGGGAGAGGGAGGAGAGAGAGGGAGAGGGAGAAGGGGAGGGAGAAGGAGGGAGAGGGGAGGGGGAGAGAGAGGAGGAGAGGAGAGGGAGAAGGGGAGGGAGAGGGAGGAGGTAGGGAGGTAGGAAGGGGAGAGAGAAGGGGGATAGTGGAAAGAAAAGGGAGAAGGAGTTTCAGAGAAAGAGGGATGGAGATGGAGAGGAGGTGGTATAGGGAGGGGGAGGAAGAGGAGGTGGGAGAGAGAGATAAGGTGGGGGGGAGAAGAGGAGATGGGAAAGGGAGAAGAAGGGGAGAAGGAGAGGAGGTAGGAGGAGGAGAAAGCCCAGAGGTGTGAGGGAATGGGAGATACAGTGTTGGGAGACGGGATGGGAGGGAACGGGAAATAGGAGAGGAAGCTGGAGGAGGAAGACGATCCTTCAGCAGGCCCTCTGGCGCCGCAGCACACACACACACACACACACACACACACACACACACACACACACACACACACACACACACACACACACACACACACACACACATAACACACATAACACACACACATAACACACACACACACACACACACACACACACACACACACACACACACACACACACACACACACACACACACGCGCTGTATATCCTGCGAAGGAGAGCGGCGATCCCTCTCGCCCGGGGCCTCTGGTCTTCGGAGATTGGGGGTGTCGGGGAGGGGGGGGCGGGGAGGGGGTCGTGCATACGGCGGAGGCCCGGTCGGCAGCCGCTGCGGAGTCCTTGGGATGTGTCTCGTGAAGGGCTCGTCCTAAGGGGGTCGCCGCACGTCCCTTCAGCCATGCAGGATTTTTTTTTTTTTTTTGGGGGGGGGTAGGGGGTAGGTATTGATGTTATAGATAGGTCTTTATATTATGGTGGTATGTAATTAGAGAGAGAGAGAGAGAGAGAGAGAGAGAGAGAGAGAGAGAGAGAGAGAGAGAGAGAGAGAGAGGGGGGGGGGATGAATGGCCCATACAGCCCGCTGGGTGTGGCCATGGCACTTTAAGCTGCATCGCCGGCACCACACGGGAGGGAGGGGGGGGGAGGGGAGGAGAGGAGGCGGGGGTGCTCGCGGCCACACTTACGTGGCGTAAATGTTGAGGTGTGGCCTCACGTGTCCTAATTTGGAAGGTAAATGTGTGACTGAGTTAGCATGGAAATTGGCCGGCGTTTTGGCTGGGCACTCGTCTTTAAAGGCATAACCGAACTCGGTCTTGGTTGGGTCGTCCCTTCGTCGCGAAGGTTGTCGCCTCCCGGAAAGCCCGAGTCCTTTAGGCGGCTCTCTCTCTCTCTCTCTCTCTCTCTCTCTCTCTCTCTCTCTCTCTCTCTCTCTCTCTCTCCCTCCCTCCCTCCCTCCCTCCCTCCCTCCCTCCCTCCCTCCCTCTCTTTCTCTCTCTTTCTCCCTCTTTCTCCCTCTTACTCCCTCTTTCTCTCTCTTTCTCTCTCTTTCTCCCTCTTTCTCCCTCTTTCTCCTTCTCTCTTTCTCTTTATCTCTCTCTCTCTCTCTCTCTCTCTCTCTCTCTCTCTCTCTCTCTCTCTCTCTCTCTCTCTCTTTCTCTCTTTTTCTCTCTCTCTCTTTCTCTCTCTTTCTCTCTCTTTCTCTCTCTCTCTCTCTCTCTCTCTCTCTCTCTTTCTCTCTTTCTCTCTTCCTCTCTTCCTCTCTTTCTCTTTCTCTTTCTCTCTTTCTTTCTCTCTTTCTCTCTTTCTTTCTCTCTTTCTCTCTCTCTTTCTTTCTCTCTTTCTCTCTCTCTTCCTCTCTCTCTCTCTCTTTCTCTTTCTCTTTCTCTCTCTCCCTCCCTCTCTCCCTCCCTCTCTCTCTCTCTCTCCCTCTCTCCCCTTCTCCCTCCCTCCCTCCCCCCCTCCCCCTCCCCCTCCTTCCTCTCTCCCCCCTCTTCCCCTCCCTCCCTTTCTCCCTCCCTATCTCTTTCTCTCTCCCTCCCTCCCTCCCTTCCTCCCCTCTCCCCCCCTCCCTCCCCTTCTCCCTCTCCCCCCTCCCTCCCCTTTTCCCTCTCCCTCCCTCTCCCTTTCCCTTTCCCTCCCCCTCTCCCTCTCCCTCTCCCTCTCCCTCTCCCTCTCCCTCTCTCCTCGGCGGCTCCCTCTCCCCTGGCGTCGCCCCTGTCGCCACCCACTTGCCTCTCGCATTGCCGCGACAGCGTGCGGCTGTGTGTTTCGCGAGGACGCAGTACCGGAAAGAACGAAAAAGGCTGGACACTTGCCGTCCTACACTGGGGTGGCACAGGCTGTTGGTGGTAATGATAAAGTAGAACAAAAGATGATAATGCAGGAGTAATATTTTTTTCTGAGAGTGCCGCTCGCTGGCATCCATCCAGGGCGTCTCCGCTGAGTTTGTTTATCCCACAAAAGAAGCCGGAAGCGCCGCTTCACACGGGGCTCGTGCAGCTACACGTCCGCTTCCGGAAGTGTGACACGCTGGCTCGATACCCTTAGACTCCGCGTTGTGTGTGCTCGGATGGTCGCACGCTCTCTCGACGCGCGTGCTGCGTGCTCCCTCATGCTCGCGATCACGAGAGGGGGAGGCGGGGAGAGAAACGAGAAAGGGGAGAGGGAGAGAAATAGGTAGAGAGAGAGAAATAGGTAGAGAGAGAGAGAGAGAGAGAGAGAGAGAGAGAGAGAGAGAGAGAGAGAGAGAGAGAGAGAGAGAGAGAGAGAGAGAGAGAGAGAGAGAGAGAGAGAGAGAACGCATTAGAGAGCGAAAGGGTAGAAAAGGGCGGGAAGAGGGGAGAACGGGCGTGGGAGCACGGGTCGGGGAGGCACAGAGCCTAAGGAGAGCGGGAAGGAGGCGGGGGAGGGGGAGCGGGAGGGGAAGGGGAAGGGGGAAGGCGCATATCTAATCCTGATATAAACATTAATGCGGAGTGGTTTGAGGCCGGAGCCAAGGCCAGGTGCCGCGGACGTGATTCTCGGTCGCCCGTGCTTGCTTGCTCACTCGAGCCCCCGCGCCCAGGCCACGCTGCAGGGACTTCAGAGGGAAGGGATCGAGATGAGTAACTTGCGATTGGCGGGCGCATCGGCGGATGGGAAGGCCGGGACTACGGAGAGGGATTTACGATCGGAAGACGGTCGGGACGGCGCACTTGCGGGCGGAGGGAGATGCGCGAGGAAGCGTGGGAAGGGCGCTCGGGGCCGGATTCACAACCACGGCGTTATGTGGTCAGCCGAGGAGGATGGGGAGAGGGGGGTCAGGTGCGCTGCGCGGGTTAGGCTACTAACGGTCGACAGCAAATTACGCGTGGATGTCGACCATAACCATCGCCCTCGTGGTACCTCAGTGTCCACCCGACGCAAGCAAAGGGGCGAGGACGGCGCTCCGGCTGTCCTGGCCGGGCATCCACCTGCAGTCCCCGCTCGAAGGAGGAGCCATCGCCTCGAGGGCCATCTAGGACACCGAAGCATCCGTGTGCCATTCTCGCGATATCATTTCTCCTCTTATCCTGTCTACCATTATTACTCGACATTGTCTCGTAAGCCTTGTCCGACGCGCCGATCGCACTCCCTGTTTATCCTCAGACGTCCCTGGTCATGCCTCACACGCCCTCGGCTGCTCCAGGCACCGGGCTGGGGATTTTGGGCCCGAGCGGAGGTCTGGGGGAGAGCGTGGCGAGGTCCAGGGCGCCCGCTTAATAATTCATTAAATGTTAAACAGTTCGTCTCGCAGATATTTGCCAATTACGGCGCGGCGTAGTTCCAGCACATTCTTTTCTCGTTTGGTAATGTTTTGCAAAGTGTGCAAAGGCAGAAACGGTAGACGGAGTAGTTCGGAGTGTGCAGAAAATGAGCAGCGTTACGGAGAAAGGCAGTAAGGGAATGCGAGCGTATCACTTCTCTATTCAATCTTCAGAATATTTCGGATTTTCGTCTTAGAGTTAGAATCTTTATTTGAAAAAATGTATCCAACTGTTGAGCATCGGAGCTCTGTACCCATGCAACCGAGGAATAGATCAGCCTGTCAGCATGCCAGTCACCCTCTCGCTGGGCCAGACGAACCAGCATCCCCCAGCCACGCGCCCAGTCAGCACGTCAGCTGACTGCATCCTGCATCTACTCAGACGTCCGGTTCGGAGAATCAATATATCCGACATCAGCTGATTGTTAAACTTCATAGCCAGTCGTTAAACCTTTAAGCAATTCGTTAAACCTCTTCGTCATTAAACCTCTTAGCCAGTCGCGGCGCTTGTCAAGGCGGGCGAGGGCGATATCGGCCACCTCGCCTGCCCCACACACCTGGCGCCGTTGCAAGTGTCCCCGCACCTGTTGGCCAGGTGTTCGCATTCCGACACTGATCACATTTCAGCGGAGTCGGCGCGGGGACTTTCGCTGTCGGTTTTGTCGGTTCGAATTGTCGGTTCGGGTTGTCGGCCACACTTGCTTGAGGAGGCGTCTGCCATCACTTGCCGGGGCGCAGGGAGGAAGGAAGGAGGGGGAAATCGGGCGGGGAGAGAGGAAGGAAGGACGGAGGGAGAGGAGGGACGGGAGGAGAGATGGAGGGAGGGTAGAATGGGGAAGGGAGAAAGCAGTGAGGAAAGGAAGGGAGAAGGAATGAGGAAAGGGAAGGGAGAAGGAATGAGAAAAGGGAATGGAGAAGGAATGAGAAAAGGGAAGGGAGAAGGAATGAGAAAAGGGAAGGGAGAAGGAATGAGAAAAGGGAAGGGAAGAGGGAAGGAATAAGGGAGAGTCGAGAGGCAGCGATGCTTCCCAACGGCCTTTCGCGCCCAAGGGAGTGGAGCGGCCCGAGCGATGCCAGGGAGCGAGGGCGCGAGGAGCAGGTATGCGCGGGCGGGAAGGAGGGAGGTGCCGGCGAGTGCATCAGGTGGCCGCCTACGTCAGCGCCGTAGCCCGGGCTCAGGTTCCGGGAGGAGACCTTCGCGCCGCTTTGCCGCACGCACGCCT
>NC_061850.1:30497281-30499781 GCF_019202785.1 Penaeus chinensis | reverse complement strand
GTAACCTCCGTCCTCTCAAATCCTCTTTATGGATGACGTCCTTTTAGCTTTCCTTTTTAGCAAGACATTTTGGTTGCATCACCTTTAAAGAGATTTAGCTTGTGAATGTAGCGTAATCGGGTTGACGAGTGCAGCATGGCACGAGAAGCAGTGACGTTGCATGAGGGCAGGGAATGTGTGTTTGCTGTTGATCTTATCTTATCTCGGGGCAGGAGGGAGATAGCAGGTTGATATGACGTGGAGCGAGATCTTAGGCTGCCGGGGTCGTGCTTTTTAATACACTGTTTTTTAGTTTTTGTTTGCCTCATTTAATATTTTTTTCCTTGTGTTGAATGAGGAGAATGCATGGCGGATAAGACTTGCATTTTGAACTTGTCGTTGTAACAAGATTGAAGAGAAAGATATTTAGATCGATAAAGTTCTCCGAGATTTAGACTCGCTCTGCTTACCTCTCCCGATCTCCGTCGCTGCCCTGGCACTAACGCCGCACAGACGCGTCCCCGGCGGCGGTGGCGGCCGAGGAATGTGCCGCCGCGATAAAACTAATTGACAGATGGTGGGCGAACGAGTGCCAGGGCCCGGCACTCTCGAGCTGACGACAGAGAGATGAAACAGATGCTGTCTGTCTTTTTCTCTTTCGAAGGGAAAAAGATGCTCATCCGGCACGAGGACGTTGATAAAGATGATAATTTTTCTTTTTTTACCCTGTATGATTCTCTCTCGCAACGTGAGATGTCGATAAAGGAGATAATGATTTCTTTTTCTTTACGCTGTCCCCTCCTGTCCTTCCTTTATTTTTAACTGACCGCGGCCTCTCCTCCCTCTCCCCCTCCAGGCGACCCGTGCACCATCTCGTCACAGCAGGAGCTCGACGAGGCGCTCAGACTCTACGAGCTCAACAAGGACTCCGAACTCGCCATCCATGGTAAGTGACGTGGCCGAGTCTTCGCGCATGCGTGGTCGTGTGTTGTGCAAGGCGGTGTGGTTGTACTAGTAAATTACGTAGATATTTTGATGTTTTTAAATGGAGGGAGAAGATTTGGTTGTTGTAGACATTTTTACGTTTTAGATTGATTTGGTTGTAGGGCATGTCGATTGGAAATGTTGAGTTCACGGATGAAGTCTTGTTTTTTCGCTGAATTCCTTTTTTTGCTTAGTTGATGTCTCATATTATCATAAATCGTGGCTAAAATTTCTCATGGTGTTTTATCCTAAACACAAGAATTCAGAAGATTTACCTTAGTTATGCATCCATGTCCTACGTTTTCTGTGATGGAATTCGCGGGTAAACTTGCATATTCATGGCATCAGGCGCGGTCCTGGGAGGGCGTGGCTGATTCTTTTCTGAAAGGCGAAATACCCATTCTGAGAATCGGTTTACAGGATGATGGAGTTGCTGGTAAATTGATTTAAGAAGAATTACATCAACCCATAAGCTGGCACGGAAGAGGAAGAGGAGAAAGCGGTGGAAAATTTAACGAATTTGGAGGGGGTAGAGGAGGAGGAGGAGGAGGAGGAGGAGGAGGAGGAGGAGGAGGAGGAGGAGGAGGAGGAGGAGGAGGAGGAGGAGGAGGAGGAGGAGATGGGGGAGGAGGGGAGGGGGAGGGGATGGGGTAGGGGGGGACGACTCTCATTATAGGGCCCGAATTCTGCGAAATCATTAGGTGGGGATTTTCTTCATTTTTGTTTCATACCGTGTGGTAGGATCGTTAAATCTGTCAGCTTTATCGTCGGTGTTGGTACGATAAGAATTTTGGCGGGTGACCTGCGTTTATAAACTACAAATATTGTTTGTCATCATTACTGACGTGGACATGGTATCGTTTTTACTGTGTTATTTTGTTTGCTAGATTTATATGTACACATGTATCTACACTATGTAAATATATATATATATATATATATATATGTATATATATGTATATATGTATGTGTATATATATGTATATATGTATGTGTATATATCTGTATGTATGTATGTGTATATATATGTATGTATATGTATGTATGTTGTATATACACTTGTATATATGTGTATATATATGTATATATGTGGTATAAAAAACCCACACTGTAAAACTGGATTTAATTGAAAAATCCAGTTAAATCCAGTTTTACAGTGTGGGTTTTTTATACCATAGTATCAACACGGTAGTGTGTTTTCTCCTTTTCATGTATATATGTGTATATATGTATATATATATGTATGTATAAGTATATATATATGTGTGTATATAATGTATGTATATATAATGTATTTATTTATGTATATATATATACATATATATATATATATATATATATATATATATGAGAGGGGGAGTGAGTGAGAGGGTGAGTGAGTGAGAGAGAGAGGTGAGAGGGGGAGTGAGTGAGAGGGACGTGAGAGGGGAGAGGGGGAGTGAGTGAGAGGGAGGTGAGAGGGAGAGGAGGGTGAAAGGGAGATTGAGGTGAAAGGGAGGGGAGAGAGGGGGAGGCGGGAGGGGGGTTGAGACAGAGA
>NC_061850.1:30486537-30492181 GCF_019202785.1 Penaeus chinensis | reverse complement strand
TGTGTGTGTGTGTGTGTGTGTGTGTGTGTGTGTGTGTGTGTGTGTGTGTGTGTGTGTGTGTGTGTGTGTGTGTGTGTGTGTGTGTGTGTGTGTGTGTGTGTGTGTGTGTGTGTGTGAGTGTATAAAAAGGAAGGAAGTATTCATTCTACGTAACACCTACTTCCCAATTACTTCTTATTGCTTGGCTTTTCTTTCTTTCCCTTTATTTACCTGCTGGGCTTCCCCCTTTCTTGGCCTGTTTGCATACCTTTCCGCAACCCGCTCTGCAGCTTTATTACTATAACACCTGAAACGCCTTCCTCTTTGCCTGCCTCTTACGCAAACCTTATTGACTAACCTTATCGACTGCTTTCTTAACTGACTACCCGTGTTTACCCACGTGCTTGCTTACTTCCCATTTTTGTTTCCTACCTTCTCCTTCTCCCCTACAGCCTAAGCCTTGCCCACTGCCCATAATCGCCTTAAAGGTCCTTCCCAGTCTTCGGTTCCCGCCGACTCGCAAAGACGCTGTGGGTCTTCACAAGAGGTTTCCCTCGCCACTTAATCCGTTCTGCTGTACAAACAACCAACACGCGGCCACATCAATGCCAATTTGCATAAGCTTTGACCACTGCCAACGATGAACGCAATGCCAATACTTCTTTTACTAATGATTCCAGCACTTGGTCATTCACTGCTACCGTGATTCCGCCTCCTTATACTACACCACCATTGCCAACTCTCGACTAGCACTGAAATATAAAGCCATCTTCTCTAACACTCTCATTGTTGAGCTTCTAGACACTACACTGCAGCATCAGCGCTGACACCTCACGCCAGCAAAGGAGAATATGTGTGGAGTTGCGACAAGGATATGGACTTCATGGGAATACAATACAGTAACGAATTCCTCAGAACCGTTAAAACATCTACCGTTCCAGCTGTGCGAATGGTATCAGATTATGAATTTGTTTATTTTTATTTCTATTCATGTTTCCCGTTTTATGATCAGAATGCAATATAGCAATTTCTATTTCTGTTACACTCGCATACCATACTTCACCTTTACAAATACATAATGCCACAAATATCTTTCCAGTCTTACATTCCTTCATTCGTGATAACATTAACCTTCCCTCCCCTCATTCAGGCGAAGCACATAAAACCTCAGGCATATCAACACGTGACGCAACACAGCAATAAATAGCAAGGAGGCGATCATTCACCCAGAAGGTGTACGCAGACCGTCCTTCAACCCTATAATACCCCAACGTGCACTCCCGCTTGCCTAGCCTGGTGTGAGGACTTGGCATGCTGTGTCAGCTCCGTTGCTGTGTTTATTCCAAGAGGCTGTTTCGATCAGCAAGAAAATCGAAAGGTAAGCGAATGCGTGGATAAGCGGTGAATTGCAATAGGCAAGATGCCGCGGTGGCATTACAGACACATAACGGTTTGGTGTTGTTTCGGTGTTATGGTTTCACTGACTGGTCTTTTCTTTTCAAAGGCATCGAAAAAAAATTTGGCGTTGAAAATACTGTTCGGCCGCTTTCTGTCACAACTGCAGTTTCTTCTTTTTTCTCTTTTTTTTACAGTGCTCGAAGTCCAACCGCCACATTTTTATCTCCTTGTCTGCATCTCTATTTTCATATCATTTTCTTTCTATATCTTTATTTATTTCTATATCTACCTCTATCTTTGCCTCTGGCTCTATCTGTCTCTGTTCTGGCATGTTGTTTCGGCGCTGTGGTTTTGCTAAGTATTTAAAAAATGCCGTGGAAATATTAGATTAAATACAATCACACACACACACACACACACACAAACACAAACACACACACACACACACACACACACAAACACACACACACACACACACACACACACACACACACACACACACACAATGTAAACATATTAGTAGCAGTACTATTTTTAATCATCCATTATCATCATTATTGGTATATTCATCGCCTATATTTATGTTATTATTGCTGGCAATGTTATTATTGCTGAAGTATGATAATAAAATAAGTAATAATAATAGTAGTAGTAGTAGAAGTAGTAGTAGTAACAACTACTACCATCATCATCATCATCATCATCATCATCATCATCATCATCATCATCATCATCATCATCATCATCATCATCATCATCATCATCATCATCATCATCATAATAATAATAATATTAATAATAATAATAATAATAATAAAAATAATAATAATAATAATAATATTAATAATAATAATAATAATAATAATAACAATAATAATAATAATAACGACAGTTACAAAAGCACACGTCCGTACGCCCCATCAAGAATATATGGAGGCGAAATTTCATCCTCACATGCCCAACCGTGAGCCTGGGTAATGCCCCCTTTGTCGCCCGCGGCTGTCAAAAATGTGTCAGGCTTTTAACAAACCGAAACGTACACATCCTTTTTGCCCGCCTTCTCGCAGCTGTTGTTTCTTTCTTATTTTATTGTCGGGTCGACCTACAATCTCTGTTTCTGTCTATGTTTCTGTCTCTGTCTCTCTCTCTGTCTCTATCTTTACCTCTGCCTCTACCTATACCTCTATCTCTGTTTCTATCTCTCTCTTTCTCTCTCTCTGTCAATGTGTGTCTCTGTACCTCTCTTTCTCCCTCCGTCTCCGTCTCCGTCTCCGTCTCCGTCTCCGTCTCCGTCTCCGTCTCCGTCTCCGTCTCCGTCTCCGTCTCCGTCTCCGTCTCCATCTCCGTCTCCGTCTCCGTCTCCGTCTCCGTCTCCGTCTCCGTCTCCGTCTCCGTCTCCGTCTCCGTCTCCGTCTCCGTCTCCGTCTCCGTCTCCGTCTCCGTCTCCGTCTCCGTCTCCGTCTCCGTCTCCGTCTCCGTCTCCGTCTCCGTCTCCGTCTCCGTCTCCGTCTCCGTCTCCGTCTCCGTCTCCGTCTCCGTCTCCGTCTCCGTCTCCATCTCCATCTCCATCTCCATCTCCATCTCCATCTCCTTCTCCATCTCTATCTCTATCTGTACCAGTACCTCTGCCTCTCTTTCTTTCCGTCTCGTCCTGGTCTGGGACACGAAGCATCAACATCTGTCAGTAGGATAACGTGACCTTCTTTTTTATTTTACAATGCAATAGCAACGGGCTATAGAAGAGTGAGCGTAATTCATTTCACATCATGATGTTGCCGAGTGGAAAGATTTCAGATTGCATCATTTGTTTTTTTACTTGCTTTAGTGCTTGCAACATGAAAATGCAGACCCATACTCCTCGTAAACGCTTTGCAACATAGAAAACATGTTATTAATGTCTCATCTTAAACCTTAACGTAATCTTAACGAATTGAGTAATGAAATTTTCAATATTTTTAAACTCTAACCCAATACGCGTCATGAATGGAATATTTGAATGTATCAAAAATCACTTGTGGAGCTCTCAGCAATTTAAAAGAAAAATGTGTAATCCGTAAAACAACAACCTAGGGGAGGCTTCCATATAAATGCAATCTTCCGACATGAAACTTATGGATGTCAATGAAGACGGAAACGAAGTAAAAACAAAAAAATAATCAAATTTAGCAAAAGGCATGTCAGATGAACGTTCATACAGATGCAGCTCGTAAACAAAGAAAGAAGAAAAAAGTTTTAACACCGACCGCCGGCAGCCTTAAACCCGCAACATAAACATTCACGAAAGCCTAGGCATCTGTTGCCGCTGTTGACACATGGCAACGTAAGGCAACCTCCGTGGGATAGCCAAGTCCATGACGCCGGAGGCACTGAAGAAGGCAGCGCTCGTGATCTGAGTGTTATGGCGACTCCGAACGCGCTTGCCCATGCTTGCGTTGGCTGGCGGCTCACGGTGACAGGACGCTTTCTTGTCAGAGGCGTGTGGCAAGGGATTGATTTTTAGCGTACGTGTCTTCTAAGCGATATTTAGTCGGACATTCTTTCATCCTTTTTTTTTTTTAACTTTTTTTATGCCTCATTTCTTCTCCTTCTCCCACCCCCATTCTTAATCTCTTTTATCAACTCTCTTCTTTCACTCAGTCTACTTCTTTCCTCCGCACTCTCTCTTTGTATCCTTATCTCCCTTCCTTCCGCACTTCCTCTCCTTCTCCGCCTTTCCTCCCCCTTCCTCTTCCTCTCCCCACCCCCCCTCTCTTCCCTTCCCCATCTCCCACTCCCTCCCCCCCACCCTCTTTACCAAAACCCATCCATCCCCCATTGCCTTTCCGCCCACGTTCGCCCACGGGAGCTCCACCCGGCCCTATTATTCACGCTGCTTACCCGGGGAACTCATGATGCCCAACCTCATGACAACCAGGACCCCCACTATCCTTCGCAGTGCCCTATCCTTGCCCTACTGTCCTTCGTAATGCGGCATCCCTGTCTCAATATTTTTGCCAGTATCCTATTCCTACCATACTCTCCTTCGCAGTATCTTATCCTACTTAGGGTGATTCACGTATCGACACCATTATCGTGAACAATGCCATTGCCATTATATTTAACATTGTCTGTATCATTAATCATCACCATCATTATCATCGTCATTATCCTAATCATCATCATCATCATTATCTGTATCATCATCATTATCTGTATCATCATAATTATCCTAATCCTAATCATTATCATCATTATCTATATCTGTATATATATATCTATATCATCATCATTATCCTAATCATCATCACTACCATCATCATCACCATCATCACCATCACCATCACCAACACTAACACCAACACCACCATCATCATCATCATCACCATCACCATCATCATCATCAACATTCGATGCTATGAAGCGACTGTGCATTACAGAGCAGCATCCAAGAGAATACTCATAATCTCCCTCCTACAGATGTTATCTATTCATCTATCTTCATTTGCTTCATCCCTACTAAGGACAAGTGCGCAGGAGTTCTTAATTATCTGCAAGACGAAGGAGCAACTGACGCAAGACGGAGAGAGAACACGTAGGCTGGCTGGCGATGATGATGATGAAGATGACGATTTTCATTTGCATTATTATTATTATCTTTCGTTTATCAATTATAATCGGGCATTCATGGCAGTGGCGATGGGATGGAAATAAATCCCTCAAAATGCATTGTTTTTTTTTTCGCGAGATATAGGCATTATCATAGAATTCGGAGATAGGCTTGTTCCTTATTAATTCAAAGTAACTGCCTACGCTTACAAAATTATTAGATGGTTAATGACAGTAACAGGGAATCATTTCTTAAACCTTTTCATTAAAGCTTAACAAAAATCATACAGAAATCCTATTATCATGCTATATATTAGCGGTGGTAATACCTCCACTACCACTGAGTTCTTAACAGCAGCGGTTTTAATTGCTGATATTGAATATTATACTGAAGTTAATGAATATAAAGATCCTCTCTCTTTCTCTTTCTCTTTCTCTTTCTCTTTCTCTCTCTCCCTCTCTCTCTCCCTCTCTCTCTCTCTCTCTCTCTCTCTCTCTCTCTCTCTCTCTCTCTCTCTCTCTCTCTCTCTCTCTCTCTCTCTCTCTCTCTAACTTTATTATTTTCATCTATTATTACTATCACCATCGTCATAATCATTATCAGTATTATCATTAGTTATTATAATCCTTGTTTTCCTCATTCTTTATCATCATTATTATAATTATTATTGTCATAATCATT
>NC_061850.1:30444037-30476537 GCF_019202785.1 Penaeus chinensis | reverse complement strand
TTCCGTCAGCTCCCACGTAAAAGCAACAACAAAAAATAACGCCTATTAATAGGTTATATATATATCGCATGCATTTATAGCTATATTTAATCATTATTAACGGATTATATATAAAGTGTATATATCTGTTTCTATCGATTCACACACACACACACACACACGCAACAGGTACCCCACTCCGTCTTGACAACTTCCAAGCTAAGCCCTGCCTCTTTGCCTTTATTCATTACATGTTTTTCGTGTTCGTTTATTTTTCTACCACTGTTATTATTGGGCCATTCTCAAAGAAATATTGAAAAAAAAAAAACACTTGCTATTAAATATCGCACAAATTGACCGGGTCAGATAAAAAGGCCCAGAGATAATTGCGTCATCACATTCAGTCAATGAGAGTGCCCTGTCAGATGTTGCTAGATACATAATTATTTGTATAATTTACTCGATACTGATAATTACCAGAAGTAAAAAAGAATCGAATTTATTAGTAACAACAATGAGTTCCTTATCGTTAGAATGCTCTTGGAAAAAAAAAAAAAAATTGATTTTTGGGTTCAACAGACTAAACAGAAGTGGAACTACCAGGTTACATGTACCTTGTGTATATACATGTATGCATTGCTGTCCAAAGCAAAACAAAGGTCTCCTACCTTGTGCTGTGATGAGGTAATTATTTTTATTGATAGACAAACAGGGAGACCGAGACTGATAGAAATTCAACCCAGTGTTTTCGAAACATCATTCGATCGCGTGCCCCTTGAGCCTCATTACTACCAACCACGTCCCACCACCTCGGCCATAACCACCTACACGGTTAACAGTTCACCACTATGTATATGTTAACAATATGTGTATGTGTATGTTAACAGTATGTGTATGTATATGTTAACAGTATGTAAATGTATATATAAACATATATGCATAACTATATACATGCATATATATATATATAACACACCACACACACATACACACACACACACACACACACACACACACACACACACACACACACACACACACACACACACACACACACACACACACACACACACACATCAAAAACATAAAAATAATTCAACTAAGACAAAATGAATAGAAAGTTCGAGTAGTTTTCCCGCCATTTTAGGAGTCGCGCCCAACTCGTCAGCTGATCCGAAGCCTGGTAATGCATATCCTCTGTAATCCGCTCCAGTGTAATTCTCTAACGCGCACTTATTCTGAAATTACTTCCGTGTTTGCAAAATACACAGAGACTAAATAAATAATCTGAGTACCCGATTGTTTAGTCTTTTGGAATGGTGATTTAACCTGGCGAGCGTTAGATAATAGCTTTCCTATTATTTTAACAAAATAAGGTATCATATTCCGATTTATTAGAGAAAAGCCACCAAACGCAAATTTAGTAATCATAATAATTAATTTGACAGTAAAATTATTAACAATTTCCAGCCCCCTCCCCTTCCCCCCCTCTCTCTCTGTCTCTGTCTCTGTCTCTGTCTCTGTCTCTGTCTCTGTCTCTGTCTCTGTCTCTGTCTCTGTCTCTGTCTCTGTCTCTGTCTCTCTCTCTCTCTCATTTCCTTTTCATATTTACTCTCTTTTCTCTACTCTCTTCCCTTCTCCCCTCATCCTCTCCCTCTCCCTCTCTTCCACTCTTCCTCACCCTGTCCACTCTCCTCCCTTCAACTGCCTTCCATATCACAGCTGCCTCAATAGCCTTTTCTCCCTCTTCCCGAAATGCAGAAAAAATAACGCTTAATTCCCAAAACATAACAATATCTTACAGAGCACATGAAGCCATACCGGGTTTGCCAATCCATCACGATAAATACAGCGTTTGAAGCACGTGTTCTCCAGGATACTGGCTTCGTGCTTTCCAAATGATATAAACACTAAGGTTAATCCCACTCAGGCACAAAAACCTACTGGCACAATATTTTTTTTCTTATAAATAGTACAGTAGAATGTATATTGACGAGAATGTGCAAACGGCAAACTGTTTTTTTTTTTTTTCTTTTTTTTTCTTTTTTTGCTACATCAGAAGAAATGAAGACAGACAAAAAGAGGAAGAGGCAGAAGAAACAAAGTAGGAAAGAGACTGAAGAGGCAGAAAGGAAGTAAGGAAGAAAAGGAGAGAGAGAGAGAGAGAGA
Source organism: Penaeus chinensis (assembly GCF_019202785.1). Lineage (NCBI taxonomy): Eukaryota > Metazoa > Arthropoda > Malacostraca > Decapoda > Penaeidae > Penaeus > Penaeus chinensis. The sequence continues at coordinate 30,474,389 of NC_061850.1, read as the reverse complement.
GAGAGAGAGAGAGAGAGAGAGAGAGAGAGAGAGAGAGAGAGAGAGAGAGAGAGAGAGAGAGAGAGAGAGAGACAGAGAGAGACAGACAGAAGGAAAGAGACAGACAGACAGAAGTAAAGAGACAGATAGACAGAAGGAAAGAGACAGAGAAAGGGAAAGAGATAGAAGAAGCGGAAGGGAAGAAAGGGAGAAGAAAATGAGAGCGGGAGAAAGAGAGAGACAGATAAGGAGAGCGCGTAGCCCGCCAGACACCCGGGACCGCCATCCCGCCAGCCGACCCGAAGAGCGGCAACAGGCGATCGCTTCCCTCCTCACGCCCGCCCGGCCTCCGCTTACCCCCTCCGTTGCCAACCGCCCGCGAGTGGAAAGTACCCTGCTCATCGCCTCCGGATCCGCCTCGCCGGGATCAGCCGCCGCCCGTTTCCCTGCCAGAGCCTCCCCCTCAGTGCCATTCAGTCGAGGAGGCTGGCGGAGGACGGCTTTGCCCGAGCCAGCCACGGGTGTGACGGGGGTAAAGATCGGACGCAAAAAAATGATGATAAGGGTGTATATGATGACGAAATCGTCTTGTTGAGGGTAACAATATTAACAGACTTTAATATCTACTAAATGGAGTCAATGAATGAGCTATCTTGATAATGGGACTCCTGCTGTTGCTTACGAATTACAGTGCTATCAAGGCACTAAGGCATGAATGAACGACTGTCAGTTATCAATACAAAAAAAGTGCTTCCCAACAAATACATGGCTGAAATTATAAAAAATACATTTCTTTCTTATTGCAACCAAACAACTAAAGTATCTCCCGCATAAAAAAAGTGAAAATGTGCATATATTTGTGTGTGTGTGCGTGTGTGTATCTGTGTGCGGAGGAGGGGTTGAATGAGTGCGTGTGTGCTTGCATGCTTCTGTGTATCTGTAACATAAACATTAAAACACGAGGAAATAAATAAATAACCACCTCATCCTTATCACTGATCTCATGACTAATCTTGCCTCTCCCCATGACGTAACATCCAAAGGAAAAATCCTCAAAGCCACTTCTCAGCGACTTACTTACAATTCCCCTCATACTACGCCCATACCCCGCACTGCTGCCCTTAACAAGAGGAAGACCCACATTTCACGCGAAACAAGAACAGAGCACTGACTCTTAATATAGATTTAGTTTTACATGCAGTAGAAAAAAAAAAACACAACGAAGTGAAGAGTATACCATATATTATTATTTTATAGATTTACGTAATATTAAGGCATTTCGACTTAATATTACGTAAATCTATAATATAACAATGAAATACCTTAATATTATTATGTAAATCTATAAAATAATAATATATGGCATACTCTTCACTTCGTTGTGGGTTTGGCATACTCTTCACTTCGTTGTGGGTTTTTTCTTCTAATGCATGTAAAACTAAATCAATTATCATCTTTAGTGTAGGAAAATGGGCGTTATAAAATCACAAGTAATATAGAAATATATGTAGTGTATAAATTAACATGTGATGTGATGTCTGTTCTATTTTCTGAATGAAAATCGGTTATCTTAATTCATAGGGACATTAGAATAAAGAGAGAGCCAATTTGAAGCACATCTAAACACTGAATATATCTATCTTCTACCCCCTTTATCCATCTATCTATCTATCTATCTATCTATTTATCTATCTATATATACATATATATACGTGTGTGTGTGTGTGTGTGTGTGTGTGTGTGTGTGTGTGTGTGTGTGTGTGTGTGTGTGTGTGTGTGTGTGTGTGTGTGTGTGTGTGTGCGCGCCCAACAAGGCCGCAGAAACAGCTACGGAAAGTTCCATAAACAAGACAGAAAATAGGGTTCCTCCCCTTCCTTTGTCCCGCTCGTCTCAGGCCCTTTAGGCTTAACTATAGTGAAGATGATAATGACAACGTAACTGCGTCAGGTAATTTTAGTACTGGTAGCAGTGTAGGAATAGTGGTAGTAGCGGTAGTAATACCAGAAGCAGCAGTAGTAGTATTAGTAGTTGTATTATTATTAGTAGTAATAATAGCAGTGGTAATAAAATAGTAATATTAGTAGTAGTACTAGTAATGATAGTAGTAATAGTAACAACTATAGTAGTAATAGAAGAACAAGAAGAAACAAAAGTGATAATTGCAATATTAATAACTGTATCATATAAAAGTTCTGATTTTTAAGTGAGTGCTTGCTTGCGGGCTCTGGTGACCTTACCTTATTTTTAGTAAGCTTATATAGTAGTGAGTATATATGTGTGTATATATACATATATATACATATATACACACATACATATATATATATATATATATGCATATACATATATACATATATATACATATATACATATATATACATATATACATATATATATACATGAATACACACACGCACACACATGCGCGCACACACATACACACACACATATGTACATATATATATATACATAATATATATATAAACATAATATATATACATAATATATATATAAACATAATATATATATATATATACACACACGCATATATGTACATACATACATATATATACATACATATATATACGTATAAATATACACATTTATACATACACTTACATATATACTTGTACATATATATGCATATGCATATGTATATACTTATATACATACATAAATATACATATACATATATACATACATAAACATACATATACATATATACATATACATATACACGTATACTTATATACTAATTGAAACACACCAAAACCACCGTAAACACCATGACAACAACGCGGCAACACCAATATTCGTGGCTTCATGATACTGATATACCAAACAAACAATAAAAAATCAACACCAGATTAAAAAAAAAAAAAAAAAAACGAACAAGTGAAACAAAAATGAGATTTCGGAAGGACCCCCGCAACTAAGGTTCAATGACCTTGCACAGGGGGCGTTAAAGAAAGAAATATTTTGTGATCCACAGAGTATTATATGCGTTCGCAAATAACAGAAAAAAGGGCATTGGAAGATGGGGACAATAGTTTCGAGGTCTATTTGGAAATCATTTTTTGTTTTTTTTGGGGTAATGCTTTAACTTATTTTCAATTATGTGTATAAATATTTCCACCATCCATTCATAATCTATCATTCGTAGATCTTTGATGATTTCAGTTTATTGGACAATTTTATTTTCGTTATCTGACTGAAGAACAAACGAACAATCATCCATGAAGGTACTATGAATAATCATCTAGTAGAAATTACTCTTGCCCATGCATATATCAGGTCTCGTACCACCAAAGCAAATATATTTACAGTATAAGACGTCAATATTAAAACGTCACAGTCAATTAAAGCGTCATTATCAGTCTAACACGTCACTGTCGGTTTAAAACGTCACTATCAATTTAAACCATCACTATCAGTCTACCCTGCCACTTTTAGTCTACAACGCAATTATCAGAGAGTTACCTCGGTCCTCCAGAATGCAGTTAGGCGGCCCCGACCACGTGGGTGTTAGAACCCATCGCGGGGTCAGAAGCACTCGTCTCACACCCCTTTGTTCGAATAAACCCTTTTCTATACTTGCAAGCTGGACCCTGTTTTAGGGGTGAAAGTCTGCATGTACCTACGACTTCTTGCAACTTCCTGGATCAGTTCATAAAAGAGAGGATGTGGTTGCTATTCGGTAAATTTATTGCTATTTTAGGCCAGGCGAAATCATGCAAATCCCAAGGTAGCCATAACTCTTCCATCATCAAAGATTGCTTGAGGCAATTTATACATGAGAAATAATTGCTCGTCCTGACTTGGGTTCTATCCATCTCTAATAGGTTTTGCCTGCCAAACTATGCACAACATCCGCGCGCCGCTTTGGTGAAGTTTAGTCTCCCTAAAAATGCATTCTCTCCTTTTTTACAATTTATTAATACCCCTAAACTCTTGCAAATCGTGCAAATTGATAGATACAAAACGAGTTTTCAAATTCTTCCTACCTGATGAAGACCTCCTGTATCTCATCGTCCGACGTATCCTCCCGCGACCCCATCCTGGAACAAAAGAAGCAAAAGGGCAATCAGAAAATCGGTCCGAGATTCGACACCTGTTCCGAGCCCTCAACACCCCGCGCATCTCAAGGCGGAAGAAAAGGACTAGGAAAGTGACGCAGGTCCAATCTCTAACCTGCATTATGCAAGGGTCTATTTTGATAAAGCAGGTGTGTCCTGCAAAACATGACACTTTTATCATGTTTTCCTCCTCATCATCTGATCTATGAAGAGAGGAAGGGGGGATCGAAAGTTGCGTCACAAGTTGCAGATCAACAACCCACTCAGCAAGGTTGGTCGATATACTCTTTACCTGATAAGAAAATCAATACCGCACATGGAATGATTAACTTTCAAATCGATGTTTTGGAGAATACATACATATACAAAGTATACATACATTATTTTCATAATATCAGATAACCAAAGTAACGCATGCGGATAAATAATACGAGAGCTTAAGGAACCGACCTTGTGCGAAGGAATCACAGTTGAAACGTTACGTCATTACCTGTTGCATTGTCCTATTTGTTCCCTCTAATTCCGATAGTAATTATCACTGTGAATGAACTTTGTTCGCACAACTCTTTCTTAAACTTGAGTGATCCCATGTACCAACATCCAATGAAATATATTTCAATGTTAGGTAAGCCATACACATTAAACGTAAACCTGTATCTTCCCGATTAGTTTACTTAATTCGTCTGACCTCATTGTCCCTTTTTGTTTCCTTCCTCCTTCCCCTTTTATGCACAAGATAAATATACATTTCTCAATACCTCTTCTAATGACATACACTTAATATCAAGAGTTTCCATAGTTTGACACGACAACGTGACCTATATGTTTGTTTTTTTTTTCTGAAATTAGTTTGAATAATAAATATAGACGTAGGCCACATGTTACTCCTGTTCAGTAGATGATACAAACAAATCCCCTTGTACAGTAAGATTTATTTAATCCTTCAACGTTCAATTTGAAACCCTATTTTTCGATGCATTTATAATTCATTCCTAATAAAAACCTGGAGTATGGTCTGTATTTCATTTACAAAAACTGAAAGGAAAAGGACAAAAAAGGCTGATTTAGCGGACTGGCAATCAAAGCGACAATGAAAACTAATGCATCTTAAGCAACCAAAGTAAGATCAGCATGAACAAAATTTCTCGATTTCCTATTGTGCCAAATGTGTCAGAATCTAATCTGTGAAGGTCCTGCTTTGAAACGTAACTTTACACACACAGAAAAAAAAAAAAAATAAAATAAGCAAGATGACATCAGCTGTTGCTCTTCAACTGTTAGATCAGTCTGCAAGCTGGCAAGACGGATGCAGAGCTGCTGACACCTGACCTCAAGCTCTGACACAATGAAGACAGAACGAAAACACTGCAGGCACTAATCAGTGGCGGGAAATTGCGTATCTTCTCTATCGATATATAACTTTACAAATACTTACAAAACATTTTTTATTTTCGAAAAGTAATGTCTAAAGAAAACCATTGGTAAAATATATGAAAAGGATAATTAACTACTTTACGTCCTGTCATATCAACATTTTAGGAGACAAATCAATGAAAAAAACATAAAGAGACTACCAAAGTGATGCCGTCGTGCAAAAAAATACTGTGGCTGCACATCTAAGTCTTTTATGAAATCCAGTGTGTGTTTAACCTTTCTTATCTGCAACGGTCAAGAATGGATTGGACAAAGAGGAAAGTCCTTGTTATATTTACTTTCACAATGTTCCCTCCTTGGAGGTTAAACAACATTATGCGATGAATAAAATGGATATAAAGTGAAATATACTTTATATACGTAAATACACGTAAAGAAATATATAATGCATAAACATTAACACTCACACACACACGTAAAAAAATAAATGATGTATAAGCACTCATGCACACACACATGGATAACATACATGCATATATATGGAGATGAATACATATTATACAAACAACATATCCAGGGACGCGTACCATCATGCTCTTAATAGTGAATCTCAAAAGCATGTGTCAACTAGGTTTTATTTATATTTATTTATTTTTTTGGTCAAGGTCTGTAAAATCATAATTTGGCATCTGCTATCATAAATGCAAACCATAAAGTATGGACAATAAAATAATCATATCAATATTACTACCATTGCTTCTGATGACAGTGATACTAATCTTAACAATACCCCGCACATCAACATAAAAAAACACCAATATCATTAACAATATCACAAAGACATACATTAGCAATAGTGATACTAACATCAACAAAATTAACAAAAAAAAACACGCAAACTGTCCACCAGAATTTGATCTAAATAAATAACCAGACAAACAAAAGGATGGGCAGGTCAGTCAGGCGGGTGGTGCTGCCTGCCACGACCAAGTGCTTCAATGCCCGGCTCGATGGATGAGGTAAACAAGAGATGAAAGTCATAGTGAGTCGGTGGTAGGAGGAGAGGAGGAGGCTGGTTGCGCTTCGTTCCGGCGAAGTGCTGCTCGAGGCGGGGTGGCGAGAAGGGGAGATCATGGTACGCTTTGTCCACGCGAGGTTCAGCCGTGGGGATGGGAATTCATATAAGTTTGGAGCTTTTTTATGATGTTCGGATATACTAATACTTGCAGGGGTTGGGACGAGAATTATTAACTTCACAAAGCAAGAAAATATTTGGCGTGTCAATTACATTATTTGCTTTGAGGAGTTACTAATACTCATTAATATAATTTTATACTTGTATCAAAGAACTATGTTCAAGTATAAAAAATACAGATACACGTGCGCGCGCGCACACGCACACACACACACACACACACACACACACACACACACACACACACACACACACACACACACACACACACACACATACACACGCGCGCGCACATGCACATGCACATGCACACACATACGTACACGCACGCACGCACGCACGCACGCACACACACACACACACACACACACACACACACACACACACACACACACACACACACACACACACGAACGTATTTTCATAATGTCAGCAAGAAATCTTTTCTTGGGTTTAATTAACCGTTAACTGTATCTGAAAAAACATTCTTCAAGTAAAAACGAATTCTAACTGTTGCAGGCAAGTCTTGTGTGCAATGGCCTAAAAGAACCTCGCCAGGGCCTGCAGGCATGAAATACCCTGTGCAGGAAAGGTTAGGCGGCATATATTTTCCTTACTTACATGAGTATGTATAGTATGTGTACATACAATACACACAGGTGCAGGAGCATACGGATATAAAATCACATACACAGATACACAGACACACACACACACACACACACACACACACACACACACACACACACACACACACACACACACACACACACACACACACACATGAGTCACACACACACACACACACACATGAGTCACCACACACACACACACACACACACACACACACACACACACACACACACACACACACACACACACACACACACACACACACACACACAAACACACAGATACATGAGTCAGACACACACACACACACACACACACACACACACACACACACACACACACATATATATATATGCGCTCTCACCCACGTGCGTGTGTGTATGTGTAAACGGAAGGCTAATTAAACAAATAAATAAACAACCTTCAAAATAAGACACAGACAAATTAATGACAGTAATCATCTGATATATAATTGAATCGCTATGATGAACGTAATCCTAGGCACATGATAAATTTAAATGAGTCACTTCCTCGCGGGTTAGTTTACATCCGGCTACATGGACTCCAAATTACGTCTATTTTCAGAATCTGAAGTTTGTCATAACACCTGACGGGATTCTCTCACTTTTTATTTGCAAACTGTGAAAATACTATTATATATGCGACACTATTGTTTTCTATTATGCTTAAAAGTCCTTAAAGAGAGAGAGAGAGAGAGAGGAGAGAGAGAGAGAGAGAAGAGAGAGAGAGAGAGAGAGAGAGAGAGAGAGAGAGAGAGAGAGAGGAGGAGAGGAGGAGAGAGAGGGGAGGGAGGAGGAAGAGGAGGGAGGGAGGAGAGAGAGGAGGGGGAGGGGGGAGGGAAGAGGGAGAGGAGGAGAGAGAGAGAGAGAGAGGAGGGGGAGGGGAGAGGAAACTTCTTCCTCCTTCTTCCCCCTCCTCCCTCCTCCCCTTACGCCCATTCTTCATTCCTCCCTCCCTCCTACCCTTTCCCTCTCTCTGCCTACTTTCCCTCTTCCTCCTTTCCACTCCCCTCCTCCTCTTTCTTCCTCTCTTTCTTTCCTTCCCCCTCCCTCTCTTTCTCTCCTCCCTTTTTTCCCTTTCCCCCCTCCCCCCCTTTTTTCCCCCCTTTTTCCTTTTCCTTTTCCCTTTTTTCTCTCTCTCCCTCCCCCGCTGCCATTCCCTCCATGCCACATTTTGAAGAACGGGAAACAGATAAAAAAACGAAAAAAATAAAGAATTTCCCCTAAAATGCGGGGGCGGCGTTGGGAAAGGCGCGCGCAAACCGCCAGTGTTGCCAGGGCGCCCCTAATGGAGGCCCGGATGAAAGAAGCAAAGGGGGGGAGGCAGAGGCAGCGGACGTGGATAATGGCTCCCGCCCCGGGTCTTTTTGGGGTATTTGGTGCGTTCAGCTGGCTGGTTATTGGTTTGTTTATTGGTTTATTTACTCTGTGTGTGTGTGTGTGTGTGTGTGTGTGTGTGTGTGTGTGTATTGTGTGTGTTGTGTATGTGTATTGTGTGTGCGCGTGTGTGTGTGTATGTGTATGTGTGTGTGCGCGTGTGTGTGTGTATGTGTATGTGTGTGTGCGCGTGTGTGTTTAATATGTATGTAAGTATTTGTAACTTGGAAAGTCGGCCGGATTGCCTGAATGCAACATGTCCGATTGGCTTCGCTCTATTTCAGAAAAATTTAAACAAATCCGACTTGCCCAGTCTTTAAAACCAAATTTCAAATTGTCATCACCCATCGCCGTCCTGTCGATTGCATCATCATCTCAATAGAAAACAAGATAAAAAAAATAGCTTCGTGGGTAAGAAAGCGCAGATTTTAGTTCCATGCGAGAAGGGAAGCGGAAGAGGAGCCGGAAGAGCGGATCGCTGACGGAAGAAAAGACGTGACACCTGCGCTCATTCCTGCCAGGGGAGTGTCTCAGCGGATGATTAATGGCTGACGAGGGGGGTCCTGAGGGGGGAAGGGGGGCAAACAAATGAGCAGTCACGCGCGCCCCCCCTTTCAGAAAAACCGTTTTAAGTTTTAAATAATGAGGTAAAGGGGCGAGCTCAGTCTTTGTCTGGTGTCCCCGTGGAAAATGGCCTGGCCTAAAGCCCCCGTCCGCTTGGGGTTAAAAAACAGGTCCTTTCCCTTTTTCCCTCGTTTCGATTATTTTTTCGAAGAGCGGTTTTTTACGGCGCAGGAAGTCCCCTTAAAAGAGCCCCCGCCAAACCCGGGGGGAATTGCGCTGATATTCCGCAGCGCATCACGTTTTTTTCGCCAGAGCGAAAATGGAGCAGTGAGAGCCGCGTGAGGGAGAAATTTTTTTTTAAAGGAAATTTGTGCGATTGGTTTTTTGGGTTTCCCTTTGTATTTTAAGGGGGGCGCCTTGGCGCTAATTAGCCCCTATTCAGGGGAATAAAAACCCACGCCCCTTTATGTGTACCTAATCCTCCTGGAGCGCACCTACAAAACACGCGCGACACAGATGCCCCCGCGGAATTTTGGGAAACCCACGAGGGACGGAAAAACCTTCCCCCGGGGCTATTTCACCACAGTTCAGATAAGACTTGACTCAATGGATAAAAAAGGGGCTAGATTAAAATCGGCCTCAAACACGCCGCAGTTGGTCCATCGCCGCCGCCGTGTTAGCATAAGAGAGCTGTGGCGTGTGGAGAACGTGTTAAGTGTAGACGGTGCCGAGTGTAAATCGCGCGAAGAGGACACCAGAAGCATCGTTGGGCGAGGGCCTGCGAGCGAGATGGTGGCACCAAAGGGAGGCCCGGCGAAAGGGACTGAGTCCCGCGAAAAGAGGGTGGAGGCGCGCGGACGGAAGTGGCGGCGGCCTCCGAGAGGAACGGCCACGTCGGGGGCCATGTCGGAAGGAGGGACGAAGGAGGGAGTGGCCGGAGGAGCGAGGAGGACTCGAGGAGCCACAGGAGAAAGGACAGGAGTGGGGAAGGCAGGCTCGAACGGGGTAGAAACGTGGAAAAGGTGATGGACGATGGTGGCGGGAATAGAGGAAGAAGAGACAGGGCGGGCGCGAGTGGTGGGGAGCGAGAGGAAAGGGGCGCACACCCGCGAAGGGCGAGAGTGAGAGAGAGGTGAGAGCGAGAAGAGGCGGTAGAGACTCCAAACAAATCATGATCGTGTCAGAAGCCCCGGGAGGAGGGGCGGAGGCGTCAGCGGCGAACGACAAAACGCCGGGAAAGATCAACGCCCAAATGGGCGAAGGCGAAAAGGAAACCCTTTAAACAAGAGGGGGGGGAAAGGGGAAATGCGACGGGGGCGGCCGTCGGCCCTGCCGCGACAGACGCCGAGAGAGCGACGCCGCTGTTCCCCTTCCCCCTTTTCCCGGGCGCGCTCGCCCAACGGCTTCGGGACCCCGCCCTTTGACGGAGGAAAGGGGCGAAGGACTACGCTCAGCGCCACTCGGTGGTGTGCGGCGAGGCGGGGATTCCCGAAAGTAGGTCCTGTTCCCCAAGGAGGATTCCCCGCCGTGGGGAAAAGGGGGGTGCATTTGGATCAGGACCTCCCCTCGCCCGCTCATTGTTTAAAAGGCAGACGGGGCCCTCCCAGGGGAAACGTCGACGTCAGGGGGGCGGTCGGCTCGTGCCCGGGGAAAAGGGAAGGTCGGCCCGGAAAGAAATGCCTCAGTACAAGGAAAACCCCCCTTGAGGCCAGGGATGGCACCCAAGGGCTCTCTCGCTCCCAAAAGGTCCCCTTTCCCAAACCCCCCCCCAAAAAAGAAGTACCCCTTTTCGGGAGCAACTGCCCGCACTTGCACGATGAGCGACGGCCACGGGAGCAACAGGAGAGCGAGCGAAGGCACAGGCCGTAACCCTCTCTTTCATCGAGGGGGGAGAGGCCAAAGGGCTCCCACACCCCACTCAGGGGGGTGCAATCGAAGCCTTACTCCAGGGCAGGAAAGCAGCCAGAGCCTTCCTTCTTCGGACGGTGGGAAGAGGGGGGAGAGGCCCCGCGCCTCAAGTCAAAAGCGGCCGGGACCCCCCACCTCGAGTCCCCAACGGCGGAAGCCTCACCCCCCTTTCCAGAGTCAAAGGCCCCTGGAGACGGCCGGGAGAGCCAGAGCTCCGGCAAAGGTATTGGGCGAAGCCAGAGCTCCAACGCCAAAACGGGCCCTTCGGCGAAAGGGCGGCGAGGACGCAAACTCAAAGGCCCCCCCGGACGCCGTGAGCGAGGACGTAGACGCGCACACGGCGAAGTAAGATATCGCCGACGAGCCTCGAGTGTGGGCGGTGGCCAGGGGCGCTGCGCTGCCGATATCGACGGACGCAACTACCTCGCGAGTGATGACACTGACGGAGTTCGCGTGCCAGGCGAAGGGGGTGCCCGGAGGCGCGCTCTTAGTGAGGGCACTCGTTTCAACGATGAGGATAGCGCTCGGAGGCGAATCTCAGGCGAAGACGCCATCCGGAGAGGCGCGGCCGTTGCCTCGCCCAAGGAAGACCTCCCCCCGGAACGTGCACCCGGGCCGCCCACCCCGACACTACACGTAGCCCGGGCCCACCCCCAAAATTGCGTCGCGAAGAACCCCTGATAAGAGGAGGCCGCCCCCCGCGCCCCCCCTCGCTCCCGCCCCGGGGTCTGGAGAAAAGGGGGGGGGGGGCAGGGACGGGGCCCTCCTGAAATGAAAAATTCCGAGATGGAAAGACGGGGGAATGCTCGGGCCCCAAAACCGCCGCCCCTCAGCGTGGACGGGGCCGCCAGGAGAACCCGAGAGCGCCCGACGTCGTTCTCGGGGGAAGCCCTGGCGATCCCTGCCTTCCCCCAAACCCCTGGGGCCCCCCATTTTCCCCGCGCCGCCCGGAAAAAATCCTTCGTCAAACCCTCCTCCCCGCAATTTTCTTCCAGTGGCCCGCCGGCCGAAAACCCCTTCTCAAGAAGACGTGTGTGTGTTGTGTGACTGAGTGTATGGTGTGTGACCTTTAATGTGTGGGGGTGTGACGAGTGTATGTGGTTTGACTTTAAGTGTGTGTGTGACTGAGTTATGTGTGTGTGAAATTGAATTGGGGGTGTTTTGACTGAGTGTATGTGTGTGTGACTTGAATGTGTGTGTGTGACTGAGTGTATGTGTGTGTGACTTGGAATGTGTGTGTGTGACTACTGTATGTGCGTGTGGACTAGTGTGGGGGTGTGTGGTGCGCGCGGGGTGAGCGTGTATGGGGTGTGTGCTGGTGTGTGCGTGTGCGTGTGGTATATGTGTATTGTGCGTGTTTTTCGTTCGTGGTTTGTGTGGTGTGTGTGTGTGCGTGTGTGTGTGTGCGTGTGTGTGTGTGCGTGGTGTGTTTCTTGGTGTGTGTGTGTTGTGTGTGTGTGTGGTGTGTGGTGTGTGGGGTGTGTGGGGTGTGTGTGTGTGTGTTGGTGGTGTGTGGTGTACTTGCGTGTGTGTGTGTGTTTTTTTGTGTGTGTGTTGTGTGTGGGGTTGGTATGTATGTGTTTTGTGGGGTGTGTATTTGGTGTGTGTGGGTTGTGGTGCGTGTGTGTGTGTGTGGTGTGTGTGGTGTGTGTGTGTGTGTGGTGTGTGTGTGTGTGTGGTGTGTGGTGTGTTTTTTGTGTGTGTGTTTATTACTGCTGGGGCGGGTTAAATTTTTGTAACAACGAAATCTTCTTCCCCTGCAAAGGAGGGGGCCCCCTCGTTGCCAGGGCTACAATATAATAAAATTTGTTCGATAAAATTGGCATGAGCAAAAATAACAAAAAAATTGCAGTGGTTTGATAATCGTGGAGATGCAGAGGGGAGGATCAGTGCGTCAAACAATGTAATTCCCACCCTTTAATGAGCAATAATTTCCCCCGTCGTTTGCTTGTTCAGTCCAGCGTTTGTGTTTTTTGAATTATTTTCTGGGGCCACCCATTAAAACTAACAAAAATTTCCCTTTTGTGCGGTAAACTTTTCCCCCTTTTAAAAAGTTGACAAATCATTTTGCCCCCCCCCTGAGCTCGGAAAAACCGGGGTTTGGGCGCGTCAAGCACCCCCAAAAAACGAAAAAACCGAAGTTCAGCGTAACAGGATTTATTTCAGTTTAAAATACGAAAAAATTTTTCAATTTAATACAAATAATTTGAAATGAGAGGATTAGTCCCACGAAAAAAACGGCGAAGGTGATGCGTGGCTGTGGCTTACCGTCGCTTCGGCTCCCCGGCTGGAAGGCGTGATGGCCGGGGTTTTTCCCAAATACGCGGGGGGGACTTTTTAATAAGGGCGTGCCCCAACGGGGCATGCATCTACATTGGGGACATTGCACGCCCCCCCCCCCTCCCCTCTTTCCCTTTCTCAGCCCCCCGGCCCCCGCCCCTTTACCCTCTCCCCATTTCTCTCCATTTCTCCCCCCCCCCCCCCGTCCCTTCCTATCCTCTTTTTTATGCTGTTTTTTTTCACTTTTATCCTTTTTTTCTCGTCGCCCCAACCCCCTCCCCCCTCCCTCCCTCCCTCCTCTCAAAATCCCTCCTTTCCCCCCCCCCCTTTCAGGGCCCAAATCTCTCCCTTCCCCCTTTTTCCCTTTCCCCTCCCCCCCTATCCCCCCCCCCTTTCCCAAAACCCCCCTCTCCCTATTCCCATCTTCCCCCCCCCTCCCTATTCCCAAAAATCTTTTTCCCCCCCCCCTTTTAAATTTCTTTCCCCCCCTCCAAAAAAATTTTACTTTTTTCCCCCCCTCCCTTTTTTTACCCCCCCCCTCCCTTTTTTTTCCCTTTCCCCCCCCCTCCCCCAAAAAACCTCCCCTCCCTCTTCCTCTCTCTCTCCCCCCCTCCCATTGTGCCCGGCCCCCCCATCCACGCACACGAAGGCTCATCAGCCTGGCCCCGTGCGTCTGCGTATCAGGAGGGAAGAAGGCCCTTTAAAGGGAAAAACCGAGTCCCTGGGGCGAAGCGCGAGCGACCCCGGGGGCAAGGATGGCGACGCGGGTCCAAAACTCCTTTAACGAGCGCTACAGCCTTTGTCAGTGTTGGAAAAGGGCTCGCTGCGGAGGGAAATAGGGGATAAAGAGAAAAGAGGGGAGAGGAGGGAAAAGGGAAGGGAGAGGAGAGAGAGGGAGAAAAAGAGAGAGGGAAAGGGAAGAGGGAGAGAAGGAAGAGGGGAAGAAGGGAATAGAGGAAAAGAGGAAAGAGAGGAAAGAGAAGGAAAGGGGGGAAAGAGAAGAGGAAGAAAGAAGGATTTGTTTTTAGGTTTTTTTTTTTTTTTTTTTTGGGGGTTTTAAATTTTTTTTCAGAATTTTATTTCCCCCGACTTTAAACAGTTTTTTGGACTTTGTTAAAGATTTTTTTTATTTTGTCACATGAACAATAAAAAAACTCTATACCCCTTATACCCCCTTTTTTTTCCAAAAAAACTCACATGCTCACCAAAAACAAAAATCAGTAATTTACACACACTCAGTCACTCAACCCTTTACTCACTCCCCCTTACTCACTCCAACCCCCCAAAACCCCACTCAAATCCCCACTCACCACTCAAAATCACTCACACAACCCCCAAAACACACACAACACACCCACACACACACACACACACCAAAACCAACACAAAACCACAAAAACACCCCAAACAAAACAACACACACACAAAAAAAACACAAAACAAAACAACACACAACACACACAAACACCACAAAAAACACACACACAAAACCACAACAAACACCCCACAACACACAAAACACACACACCAAAAACACACACACACACACAACACACACAACACACACAAAAAAAACAACCACACACATTCCTGTTCATTTTCCTTTTCCTCTGTGCCCCTTTTTCCCGTTTTCATTAAATAAATTAGAGTTTTTGGGCCCCAGCCATCACCCACCAAGCACAAGAGTTACAACTTTTTCTTCTTCTTTCCCCAGGGAGCATATACAGGAGAGGAGCGAGAAGATGGAGGAAGCTGTACAAAGTCAACGGCCATATCTTCCAGGCCAAACGATTCAACAGAGTAAGTGGCCGCCCTGGTGATTTTTTTTATATGAAAAAAATTGGGTTTAAATTTTCGCTTCTTCACGTGCCCGGGCCCTGTGTATGGGCGGATGGAGGCATTTCGTTTTTGGAAGGAGGGATCTCATTACAGTGTATTATTATTAGTATTATTTTCTTTTCTTTTCTTTTGCTGTCCTATCTTTTGTGATCAGTTTTTTTTTTTTCTGTTTTTGACTTTTGTCCTTTTTAGAAAAAAAGAATAATTCTTACTTTTTCTGTCTTTCCTTTTTATTTATTATTATTATTATTATTATTATTATTTTTTTTTTTTTTATAAGTCATTTGTGGATTTGCTTGTAATTGTTTCTCTTTCTTTCTGTGGTGGAAAAGATTGTATCTTAGGAAAAAAATATTTAATTTTAATGTTAGTTGCCAGTTGTTGTTTTTTCATGTAAGAACAGTTAACTGCAGTTTGGTTTTGTTCAACACACAAAAATGTGTTCATGTTTATTTTTTTCTTCCTACTCTTTTTTTTCCCCTTGTTCATATGACACTGATACAGATGTAAACAGCCAAGGGTAAATTATCTCTCCCACTAAAGCCTATATAATGTACAGGTGTCAGAAACAAGAGAAGAAATAAGAAAGAAAGAAAGAAAAGCTGGTTGATTATTGTATTGTCCTTGGTTGCCTGTGAGGAATGCAGAGGGGCAGATATTAAAATAGCATTGAAATGAAAGTGGAAATGAAGCAGGGAGGCTACAGAACTTGCATACAAGAGTGGGGCAGATTCATTTGCATTGTGCCGGAATTTCATTTCTGTATCTAGTTGTTTGAGGTGATAAATTGCCGCCTTTGATGTGTCAGTCTTATTTATTTATTTTTCCTATTTTTCCTATCTGATGTCAAGGCAAATTTCAATGCCTTTAAATCTAGAATCTAGGGATAAATGATTTGCTTACTACTGTGTGATTTTTCAATCATTTTGTGTGTTAGATTGTGTTATGATTTTAATGATGGATGTTAGGTTATAGTCTTTGGATGATTGTTTTGTACATCACACTCTTAATGTACAGTAAGTGGGGTTAGCATAAGGGTCATCACTTGATAGACTGTCTTGATAACAAATGGCTGCAGTGTGAATTTAACATTGTGGAAATAGGTAATAACCAATGCTGTGTCATTAAATTCATTACTTTTAATTTAATCTATTAACGCAATTCCATTGTATATAGAATTAGTGTTTTCACTAAATGGACTTACAGTATATGATGTTTAACCCAGTGGTATGACGTGTACGCAAAAAATATAGAAAATATGCACAGCATTTTCCTCATTTTTTGTTCATTTTCCCCGGCGGCATTGGGTTAAGTTTGAATGTTTTAAGATAAAGTTCATGACCATCTTTCCATGAGCCCATTGATACCAGGAGTATTACTGTCCTCTATAATTTAGCCCTATTTTATATTTATCTTCCATTTATTTTATTATTATTATTATTTTTTTTTTTTACGCATAGATGGATCCTCAAATTACTGACCAAACCTCACCTATTAACCTCATTCCTTGAAATTATGAGGAAAGCTTTATATTTTTAATTACTGTTATTGTTGTAAATAAGTGAGATCAGGTAGGCCTAGTAACTGATCCTTGGCAACTAAGCACTTTTGGAGCCATCTCTGTGAAAAGTCTAAAAAAAAACAATAAAAAGATGATAATGAAGCCACAGTAGAGAGTACTTTTTCCTGATGTCAACAGGCTAATGTTTTCTAATATTTTGACTTATATTACACATAGATATACATTGCATTGTGACATACATTATATACATAATCTTGATATTGATTTTATTGTGTTGATGGTATTGGTGAATCAAAGTTGTTTGTGTTGAAAAGATTTTGTGTTTTACTGTATAAATTTTGAATATGTCAGTTGAATAAAATGATATCTGCTTCTGTTTATGTCACAAACTTCAATATAGTATAATAAACTCCTTGGAGAAAGATACCGTAAGACTTGATTGGGAAACCCCTAGATTCTAGGTGAAACCCGAGTGGGCAATAAACTTTCTGTGGAAAGGTTAAAAGGGGTTTAAAATTTTTTGAAAAATTGAGAAGTGTCCCTAAAAAGTTACCCACGACTCTTCCTCAAGAAGCGGTCGCCCACATAGGGGGGAACCAACGGGAGGATGGCGGTAGACTACACTGCAGACGTCTCAGGTTCGTGAGACTTTTGTAAAATGTTCTCTTTTGTTTTTTATATATATATATATATATATTTACTTTTCCACTATTCCCCTTCGAAATGTGCCATACACATTATATTCCTAGGTTTCCTCTTACATGCTTTTTTATGTGCTCTTATTAACTGATTGATTTGTTATACCAATTTGTTTTGATATGTTGTAAATATGTCCTGTTTGCCCTTTTATTGTTTGTGCATTAATTACTCACGGCATATTTCTATTTCTAGGGACATCAAATTAAGCATGAATCTTTCCCTGAATTTTTTCATGAAAAATCTTGAAAGGTTTTTTTACAACCCTTTGGGTTAATCTCTAAAAACACCAAAGTTAAAATCTATTATAAAAGAGGAATTAGTGTTTTTTAAAAAACCCAAAGAAGGAAAGCAATTGTTGCCCGGAAAACAAATCATCAAAGTTAAAGCAGGGATGAATGAGGGAGATATTATAGTACTTTTTTTTTATAACTTTTTGAGTGATGTTTTTTGTAGTAAGATAAACCCCGCCCTATAAAGGGATTTTTTATGTTTTGAAATACACTTTTGGTTTTTAAACAGTTATTTTTAAAAAAAAAGATGGGTTTTTCCCACCAAGGCAAAGAGCTTGTTAAATTTTTAAAAAAAATTTTTTCTTACTGGACCAAAAACCCAAGTGCTGGTAATGGGGTATAGCCCAAAATCAACTCTTCAACCATTAGAAATAATTTAAAATTTTTGAGGTTTTTTATAAACTAATGAAATTAGTCCCTAGAAGTGAAAAGAGTTTTACTGTTTTTTGCAAACCTGGGGTAACAGAAAAAACCCCTTTTGGGGATGCCAAAACCCTTAAAAGGTAAAAAAAGAAAAAACAAAAAAGTAAAACTTTCCAAAACCCTTTTTTTTTTTTTTTTTTTCTCCCCCCCCCCCCTCAAATCTGCACCAACTTGCGTTTGCTCTTTCAGAATTATTAGCATGATGGGTTCCCACTATTTTTAGTCTTGTTTAAAAACCCCGTTTAGGGGGCACGATTGGGTTTTTTTTTTTCAAAAATGCTTAAAATTTTTCCCTTAACCCAAAATTCCCTCTTTTCTAGCATCAGATGGAGTGATTTTTTAACTAATATCCATGGCAACTAAATAATTCTTGCAGAGATTTTGTCATTAATTGAAAGTGCTATAGTAATTTTCTTATCATTTACTTTATTGTGTTATTTCAGTATAGCTTTTTGTTTTTATGTAATACTACAAAGGGGAATCTTTAAAACATAGAAAAATATTAAATGACTTTTCCTAAACCAGGGGCCCCCCACGAGCCCATTACTCCCACTGGCCCCAGGGGGGCCCCTTTCTTTCCTTGGGTGACTTTGATTACCGTGTCATTGGCCGTGGGTCGTACGCAAAGGTGCTGATGGTGGAGCTGAAGAGAACTAAACGCATCTATGCCATGAAGGTCATTAAGAAAACCTATCACAGATGAATTAGGTAATAAAAAAGGGTTTGGGGGAGTTTGGGAAAATGTTTTTTAACCAACATTTCATTATTAGTGAGTTCATAACTAAATTTATTGATAGTATGTGTTTGACCAAGATTATTTATATTATGTTCATAACTAGATTTATTGATAAAAAAATAAATGTTTGTAAAATATGCATTTAGTCACTGAATTTATCAGATTTCATCACCTATAAATTTTATTATAACCAAAAAGGAAAATCAATAAATGTAATGTATTTCTTATCTTGTTTTTCTTTGGATTCCCCAAAAGGACCAAAAGATTGGGGGTTTTTACAGAGAAACATGTTTGGGGGAAAAGCTTCCAATTTACCCTTTTTTTGGGGGTTTTTGGAAAAAACATTTGGGCTTCCAAACTCCGTCCCGCCTCTTCTTTGTGATCGAGTTTGTTCGTGGAGGTGACTTAATGTTCCACATGCAGAGGCCCGCGAAAGTTTGCCCCAAAGAAAAAATTCCCGGTTTTAAAGCAAGCCCAAATTTGCTTTCCCCTTTAAATTTCCTTCATGAAAAAGGTATACTGAGAATATATAATGTTTTGCATTTTGCTTTCCCTGAAAACTTTTATTGGGGCTAAAAAAGGTTTTAAAAAAAACTTTAGCTATTTTTTTTGTTTAACAACAGGAATAAAGAAACATATTAGTTTTCTTGGAAGGCATTGGATAGTATGTTAATTTCATATTATACCACTGTATAATTTTAACATCATTCCTGAAGGTTTCATCCCCCTTTGATTTTAGCCCTTTTTTCTTTGTTGGGAACATTGAAGTGGATAACCCCAGAATGAAAATATGTTTTAAAACATCCCGGGGTTGCCCTTTTGGGATAAAATTTTTTTTCCCCTTCCATGTACATTTTTAGGAATTGAAATTTTGTTTTATCTTAAGGGGACTTGAAATTTATACTTTAATTTCCCTGGGAGATTGAAATAGGAGAGGGACAATTTGGCCTAACTTGATTCCCCTGTGGAAAAAGGAAAAAATTAAAATGAAAAAAAAGAAATTATTGTGAAGAAGACAATTAGGAGGGAAAAGACACTTGCAGGTGAAATCAGAATCCCTCCCCCTTCATATACATAATATATGATGGTCCAGCAGTCATTGTAACTGTAAAATAAAAGTTTCATTTTGGTTTTTTTAAAGGGAAAAATTTTAAAAAGTAGGTCACAGTCTATTGAAATTACTTTATTTCTTTTTCCCCTTAAAAAATTTAAAACCGTGATCTTAAACGGGGTAATGATTTCTGGACCCCTGAGGGACCCTATTTTAAACGCAGATTAAGGGATGTTTTAAAGGGAAAAATTCCCCCCGGGGACACAAATTTCCCCTTTCTGTTGGGAAAACCAAAATAAAATTGCACCCCGAGAATTTTTAAAAGGAGTTTTTAATATAGCTTCAGGTAAGTAAAAATAGATGGATTTAATACTTCAGTATTAATTGGTTTTACAGGCATTTTCAAGGTGGACTTCCCCGCAAAAAATTTTCTATCCCGTATTTTTAATTTTTTACATTTTTCTTGGTAACCAAAAATTTCGTAAATAAAAAAAAAAATCATGTTCCTTTTTTTTAAAAATGAGAACAACCCAAACCCCCTTGAGATTATTTTTTTTAAATTTTTTTTTAAAACATAATGAGACCAAAGAAAAAGTCCCCCAAAGAGCCTGTTACAATTCAAACCCGTCCACCGCTTACCCTTTTCCTGAAATTTTTTTGAAATATTTTCCCTTTTATTAATAAAGGGTGTAAATTTTAAATTTTAGTTTAAAAAACAATAATTATAATGTCATTAAGAAAAACAACCCTTGGGGCTTTGATAGAAATTTAAAAAAATCCAAAACCCAAAAGGGAAAATTTAAATTAGGGGAGGTCACAAGGCTAAAATAAATTTAAATCCTTTTTTGGCTAACACTTGGCAGACCCCCTCTTTTTCAGGGAAAATTTTCACAAAACAACATTACAGTAAACACATTTTCCCAGGCTTTGGGTTAAAAATAAATTGGATTTTTTTTTATTTTTATTATTTTTTTTTTTATTATTTTTTTTTTTTTTTTTTTTTTTTTTCTTTATTTTAAATTTTGAAAAGCCCCCGGGCCAAAAAAAACAGCTATAGACAACCTTCCAGTAAAAAAAGGGGAAAGATAATAAATTTTCAGTTCATGATTTAAAATTTTTTAGGTTTTTTGGATATACAGTTTTAATTTTATATAAATTTTTAAACAACTGACTTGCATTTCTAATAGATATTGGCGATCCATAATTTCATGAGAAATGAAACTTGGTCATTACTTTTTTCACAGTGTTGACTGGTGGGCATTAGGAGTCCTCTTGTATGAGATGTTGGCCGGCAAGAGTCCCTTCGACATTGTGGGAGCTTTAGGGAAAAAACCAGATTTTCCCAAAACTGAAGACTTCTTTTTCCCAAATTTTTTTTTAAAGGGGGAAAATTTTATCAAAATGTTTTTTAAGTTTAGTAATTTAATTTTTCCAAAAAAGAAATTTAAACCTTGTGATTTTTTAGTGCCAAGTGGGGGACTGTTTTGGTTTTTATATTGGGTTTTTTTTCTTTTAATACCACCTTGTTTTTTAGAATTTTCTGTTTTCAAATGTTATTTTTACTATTATTTTAAAAGTAAAGAATTTTTAAAAAATTGGGGTGCAAAAGGAAAATTTTTTAAAATTTGCCCTTTATGATAATTAAAATTTTTTGGGGCAAAAAAATAAGAACGGTCATAGTAAAATTCTTTCTGAGGAGAATAACCCGTGCAACACAAACATCACTTTTGATATATGCAAACCTTTTTTGGGAAATTTTCCCGCATTGCACCTAGAATTCCCAAACCCCAAAATAATTAAAAATAAATAAAAAACTTTTTTTTTAGAATTCCGTAGGAGTTTGAAGTCAACCCTAAATTTTTTCTTGTTTTTCCCCCCTTGATTCTTGGGGGAAACCCAAACCGTAATTCCCAAAGGGCCACTCCCCGTGAAGGCTGCTTTTGAACCTCAAGGCTTCCTCAAAAAGAACCCGTCGACCCCTTTAGGAATGTCCCCCCCCCTGAACCGGCTTCACTGACATCGTCACCATTTCCCCTTCCCTTTAAACCCTTTAAATTTGGAAAAGGTTGTTGCAGGCCCCTTTTTTAAGTTGATTATGTTGAGCAAAAATTTTTTTTTTATGATCGGGGAAAAAGAACAAAAATTTACAAAAAACATTGGAAAGGGAGCTTTACGAATGATATTTTAAAAGCTCTGCAAAATAGCAAGTGCAAAATTTAAAAAAATCCCCATGGTTTTCCCGATTTATTTTCCCTGGCCCCGTATTTTTCAACAATTTTTATATTGAGTTCCCTAAGCTGTTTAAAACCCTTTTTAAAGGGTGGTTTACCAAAAAAACCGGTAAAATAATAGCAGAAGAAAATTGTTGGGCATGAATTGTTTTGGCCATAAAAAAAAAAAAAAGTTCCCACATATTAGTGAATTAGTGAATTTCAAGATTTTTTTCTGATAATGCTTTAGAAGCCTTTCCCAAGACTTTGTCAATAATTTCATATATAATTTCCTTTACCCCCTTTTCCTTCTTTTTTAAATTTTTTAAATTTTTTGGATTCCTTTAAAATTTTGGGTTTTGTCATGGGAGGATAACTCATTAACCCACCTACTCTCTCTCTCTCTCCCTTTTTGGGTGGAGTGGGGGGGGGATAAAGAATCACATAGTTCTCTAGAATAATAGTAATATGTCAGATTTTTCAGGCTTCCTCTTTTTAACATTTTGTATCCTTTAAAATTTCAAATGTGGGGATGGGCAAAAAAATTCAGTTTTTTAGCTGCTTTTAATTTATTAACAAAAAAGAGTCACAAAAGAAATTAAAAAGGGGAAAAAGGGGTTACCCAAAAAATTTTTTTTTTTTTATTATCATAATTTTTTTTTTTAAAAATTATTTTCACATTTTTTTTTAGAGGATTGGTTATTTTTTAAAAAAGGTTTCACTGTTTTCCCGGGGAAAGAGAGAACCCCTTTTTACAGCTAGTAATTTTTTTAAAGCTAAAAAAGAAATTTAAACAAATAAAAATTTTTTGAAAAAACCCAGATATATTTTGTCATGTAAGATTTTTAAAGGGGGAAAAGGGCAGAACAAACCCCGAGGAAATTTTTAAAATTTTTAAACCCAAAAATTCAAATTTTTAAGGGGTTTGGGAAAAGGGAAAAAAGGAGACCCCTTAAAAGGGGAATACTAACACAAAAACTGGGGGGCCCCTTAAAAATGGGACCTAGATTTAATTTTTTTTTTTTGGGTTTCATTTCAAATAAAAATTAAAAAAATAAATTTTTGGTTATTTAAAATTTTTTTTTTTTTTTTCCCCCCACCCCCCCCCCCCCCCCTTTTTTTTTTTTTTTTTTTTTTTTTTTTTTTTTTCCATTTTTTTTTTTATTTTTTTTCTTTCTTTCTTTCTTTTTTTTTTCCTTTCTTTCTTTCCTCCCTTTAAATTTAAATTTTAATATTTGAGTTTCCCCTTTTCTTTGAAAAAAAAATTTTTTTTACCATAATTTTTGATATATACAAAAAATTAAAAATTTTAGTATCAAAAATATTTTACTTTCTACTCTAAAAAAGCAACATTTAAAAAAGGGAAAAATTTACAAAATTTACAAAAAAAAAAAAAAGAAAAAAAAAAAACAGATATGGCTGTTAAATTCCCACAAACACCAATCAGACATTTTACCACTCAACAGGAAATTTAAAACACCCCCTTTCCCCCACTTGTTTAGATTTTTTTAAGATGCATAAAAGTTGGGAGAAAGTTTATTTTCGTGAATTTCCCTTTTAACAAACCCGATTTTGGGCGGGAATTTTTCCCTAAAAAATTTTTTACAGTTTTTTTTATTTTCGGGCCTTTTGCCCTACCCAAGGGGATGCGCAATTTTCCCCTTTCATGGGGGAGCTACAAAGAAGGTCACTGTGTCTTTTTTTAAATTTATTTTATAAAACTCTAAACCCGACCCATCACAATCTAGGGGGTGTTTACCAAATCCCCTAATCTCTGTAAACTTGGTGACAACTTTTTTTATTTTTACAAAATTACAGTTACTTTTTTCTTTGGGGGAATGTAATTTTCTGAAGGGTTTTTTAAAAAAAGAAAAAATTTAAATCAGCCAAAAAAATAATATATAAATATATAATATAAATAATATATATAAATATAATATATTAAAATATATATGTAATGCCTTACTCCCAAAAAAACATACCCCCTAGAAGAAATTCTTTTTGGGAAACATTTTTATCATGGTTTCCTTTACTGTTAAAGGTTAAACCCCAGCTGCACTTGGAAATTTTTTTTGACAAAAAACAAAAATGAATTAAAAATTTTAAAAAAAAAATAATAATTTAAAAAAAAAAATAAAAACAAATAAAATAAAACAAATATTTTTGAGAAGTCATCAGTATCAAAAGATTTTTTGCACAATAGTGAAAACTCTGTGGAAAAAGCTGTATGGGTTTTTTCCCGTGTTCCATATGTAAATTGGGTTTTTTTTTTTTCCCAGTTTATTTTAGATTTTGAGTTTTTAAAAAATTTTTTCTAAATTTCCCCCTTTCTGTTTTAAAAAAGAGTTTAAAACCTGTTGCCGGTCCGTAACCAAAATTCCCACCCAAAGTGATTCTTTTGGGCTCATAATGATTTTTTAAACATTTTTAAAAAGGGGCTGCCCCCCCTTTTTAAAAATTTTTTTGGGTTAACCCCTTTATGGTGGGGTCCTTTAATGTGTCCCCCCTTTTAAAGATTTGTTTTTCAGCTGGAGGAGAAAGCAAATTCCCCCCCGCCTTACAAAAAAAACCGTGGGCGGAGAAAAAGAAACCGAAAAATTTGACCCAGTTTACTGCAGACCTTTTTAAATATAAATTTCCGATAAAACCAAATTTGACAATGATGCATTTTGGGGCCCATTCCCCTTTTCCCCTTTTAAACCCAAAACCTTTTTGACAAAATTTTTTTTCCTGGGAAAAAGGGCCCCCCCCTCCCCAAAATGTGGTGGGGGGGTGGATGTGTTAGTGGTGTTGATTTCAAAATTTTCCAGGGTTTAGGTTTGGGTAACCCCTCCTCTGGTATGCTGGAAAGGAAATTTGGGTGTTGGGGGTAATGGGGAGTGTCCCCCAAAAACCTTTAAAAAACCCCCCCAACTAGTTTTTCCCCCTCCAAACAGCAAAAACCCGTTGAAGGGTTTTTTCGATTGGTTTTTGCAAACCTGCTTTTCCCAAGAATGGGCCAAAAGGGACAAATAGGGAAAGAAAGCCTCCCCTGCTTCTGAAATCTCTTTCGCAGTTTTGGGAGAAATTTTTTGGGAAATTATTTTCTTTTGCCTTTCCTGAGAGGTGGGTACTTTCTGCTCTCACAAAAAAAAACAGAGGGGTGCCCCCTTTTCCCGTTTTTCCCTTTTAAACGCAACTGTTTTGGGCCCTTTTTCTTTGGGCCCCCCGGTCTTTGTCTTCCTTTTTTCTTTTATATTTTATTATTTTTTTTTTTTATAACTTCCCGTGAAATTCATCGGGAAAACATCTCATTCAAACCTCTCTCTTCTCTCTCTCTCTCTCTTTACTCCAAACTCAAACTCTCAAAAACGCTCTCCTTCCCCCCTCTCTCCCCTCCTTTACTCCCTCTCTCTCTCTTCCCCCTCCTCCCCTTTCTCCCCTTTTTCCTCTCTGTCTCTCTCCGTCTCTCTCTTCTCCCCTCTCCCCACTTCTCTCCGCTTCCCCTCCTGTCTCTCTCCCTCTCTGGGTTTTCTCTCTCTTCCTCTTCTCCTCTCCCCCTCTCCCTCCACCTCCTCCTCCCTCCCCCTCCTCTTCTCTCCCCCCCCCTTTCGCTTCCTCTCTTCTCACTGTCTCTGTCTCTCCTTTCTCTCTTTTCTCTCCTCATCCTTACCTCTAATACTCTGTCCTTTCTCTCTTTCTCTCTTTCTCCTCTTTCTTCTCTCTCTCTCTCTCTCTCGCCACCCTCTCTCTCATCGCTCTCTCTCTCTCTCTCTCTCCCTCTCTCACTCATCTCGTTCTCTCTCTCCTCTCTCTCTCGCTTTTTTCTCTCTCCTCTCTCTCTCTATTTCTATCTCTCTCTCTCTTTTCTCTCTCTCTCATCTTCTCTCTCTTTCCTCTCCACTCCATCAAACACCCTGCCTCTTCTTTCTCTCACTTCTTTTTCTCTCTTTTTTTCTCTCACTTTTCTCCTCATCTCTTTCTCTCTTTTTCTCTCTCTTTACACTCTTTACCTCTTCTCTTTCTCTCTTTTTTTCTCTCTCTTTTTCTCTCTATTTTTCTCTCTCTCTCTTTTTCTCTCTCCTCGCTCTTTTCTCTCTCCCCTCGTTTTTTCCCCTCTCTTTCTCTCTCTTTCTCTCTCCTCTTAATTCACTCTTTTTCTCTCTCTTTCTCTCTTTTTCCTCTCTTTCACACTCACCACTCTTCTTTTTCTCATCTCTTTCTCCTCTCTCCTTTCTCTCTTTTTTCTCTCTTTTTCTCTCTCTTCTCCTCTTTTCTCTCTCTCTCTTTTTCTCTCACTCACTCTCACGCTTGTCTCTCTCTCTCTCATCTCTCTCTGCTGTCTCTCTCTCCTCTTCTCTCTCTCTCTCTCTCACTCGCTGTCTCTCTCTCTCTCTCATCCTCTCTCTCTCTCTCTCTCTCTCTCTCTCTCATCTCTCCACTCTCTCTCTCATCTCTCTCTCTATCTGTCCTCTCTCTTCTCTCTCCTCTCTCTCTCTCTCTCTCTCTCTCTCTCTCACTCTCTCTCTCTTCTCTCTCTCTCTCCTCTCCTCTCTCTCATCTCTCTCTCTCTCTCACGCTCTCTCTCTCTCTCTCTCTCTCATTCTCGTCCTCTCTCTCTCTCTCTTCCTTCCTCTCTCTCTCATCTCTCTCTCTTCTCTCTTCTTCTTCTCTCTCTCATCTCTCTCTCTCATTCTCTTCTTCTCTTCTCTCTCGCGATCTCTCTCTCTCTTCTTCTTCTCTCTCTCTCTCTCTCTCTATCTTCTTCTTCCTCTCCTCTCTCTCATCTCTCTATCTCTCTCTCTCATATCTCTCTCTCTCCTCTCTCGTCCTCTCTCTCTCTCTTCTCCTCATCTCTCTCTCTCTGTCTCACTTTTTCTCTCTCTTCTTTCCCTCTCTTCGCTCTTTCTCACTCTCCTCTCTCACTCCCTCACTTTTTTTCTCTCCTCCTTCTCCCTCTCTCTCTCTTCTCTCTTTTTCTCTCTCTTTCACTCTCTCTCTTTTTCACTCTCTCTTTCTCTCTCTCTCTTCACTCTCACGATAATAACCAGTTCCTCTCTCTCTTCTTTCTCTCTCTCCTTTTCTCTCTCTCTTTTCTCTCTCTATTTCTCTCTTTTTCTCTCTCTCGTCTTTTTCCCTCTCTTTTCCTCTCTATTCCTCAATCTTTCTCTCTTTTTATCTCTCTTTCTCTCTTGTCTCTCTCTTTCTCTCTTTTCTCTTCCTCTCTTTCTCTCTTTTTCTCTCCTGTTTCTCTCCTTTCTCTCCTGTTCCCCCACTCTCTTTCTCTCTGTTTATTCTCTCTGTCTTTCCTCCACCTTCTCTCTGTTTCTCCCTCTTTCTCTTCTCTTCCCTCATGTAGATCTGTTTTCTCATTTTCTCTCCCTCTCTTTCTCCTCTTTTTCTCCTCTCTTTTTCCTCTCATCTTCTCTCTCTTCTCTCTCTTTCTCACTTTTTCTCTCTCTTTTCTCTCCTTTTTTTTCTCCTCTCGCTTCTCACCTCTTTTTCCTCTCTACTTTCTCTCTCTTTCCTCTCTCTTTCCCCTCTCTCTTTCTCTCTTTTTTCTCTCTCTTCTCTCTTTTTCTCCTCTTTCTCTCTTTTTTCTCTCCTCTCTCTCGTCGCTTACCTCTCTCTCTCTCCTCTCGCTGTCCTCTCTCTCTCTCTCTCTCTTCCGCTGGTCTCTCTCTCTCTCTCTCCTCTCACTGTCTCTCCCTTTCCTCTCTCCTCTCTCTCCTCGCATTCCCCTCCTCTCTCTCTCTCTCTCTCACTCTCTCTCTCACTCTCTCTCGCTGTCTCCTCTCTCTCTCTCTCTCTCTCTTTCCTCTCTCTCGCTCCATCTCTCTCTCTCTCTCTCGTCTCTCTCTCTCTCATCTCTCTCTCTCCTCTCTCTCTCTCTCTCTCTCCTCTGTCTGTCTCTCTCACTCTCCTCTCTCACTTCTTCATCTCTCTCCTCTCTCTCTCTCTCCTCCTCTCTCAACTCTCTCTCTCCTCTCTCTTCTTCTTCTTCTTCTCTCTTCTTCTTCTTCTTCTTCTTCTTCTTCTTCTCTTCTCTCTCCTCACCTCTCTCTCTCTCTCTCGCCCTTCTCCTCTCTCCGTCTCTCTCTCTCTTCTCTCACTCTCTTCTTCTTCTTCTTCTTCACTCTCTCTCTCTCTCTCTCTCTCTCCTCCTCTCTCTCCTCCCTCCTCTCTCTCTCTACTCCGTCTCTCTCTCCTCCATTCTCAACCTCTCTCCTCTCCTCTCTCCCTCTGGTCTCTTCTCCTCTCTCTCTCTGTCTCTCTCTCTTTCTTCCTCTCTCTCTCTCTCCCTTTTTGGGTGGAGTGGGGGGGGGATAAAGAATCACATAGTTCTCTAGAATAATAGTAATATGTCAGATCTTCAGGCTGTCCTCTTTTATCAGTATGTATCCTAATTTTCAAATGTGGAAGATGGGCACAAAATTCAGTTTGTAGCTGCTTTAATGATTAACAAAAAAGAGTCACATGAAATGTAAATGTTAAAAGGTGTTCACAAGAATTTTTTTTTTTTTATTATCATTATTCTTTTAAGTTATTTTCACATTATTTTTTAGAGGATTGTGTTATTTTTAAATGGTTTCACTGTTTCTGGGTAATGAGAGAACCTTTATACAGCTAGTAATTTATTAAAGCTTATAAAGATTAATCAGTATAGTTTATAGAGAAACTAGATATATTTTGTCATGTAAGATTTGAAGGAAAGGTCAGAACACCAGAGGCAATTTGTATATGTTAACCAAATATTCAGTTTTTAGAGCTTGGAAAGGGATAAAGGAAGACACCCTTAAGGAGACTACTATCATCAAATCTGGATCCCCTTAATATGGGACCTAGATTTAATTTTTTTTTTCTGGTTTCATTTCAAATAAAAAATAGTCGGTGAAAAAATTATGCGACATCTTTCATGTGTTATTTAGAAGTTGTCTTTTTTTTTTTCTTTTCTTTTCTTTTCTCTTCTTTCTTTCTTTCCTTCTTTCTTTCTTTCTTTCTTTCTTTCTTTCTTTCTTTCTTTCTTTCTTTCTTTCTTTCTTTCTTTCTTTCTTTCTTTCTTTCTTTCTTTCTTTCTTTCTTTCTTTCTTTCTTTCTTTCTTTCTTTCTTTCTTTCTTTCTTTCTTTCTTTCTTTCTTTCTTTCTTTCTTTCCTCCCTTTATTAATTTCAATATTTGAGTTCCAATTTTCTAGAAAATAAATTTCTGTACCAGTATTTGAGATATATACAAAAAATTAAATTTCAGTGATACCAAAAATATTATACTTTCTACTCTACAAAATGCAACATTAACAAAGGAAATTGTACAAGTATTTACAAAGAAAAAAAAAAGAAAAAAAAAAGCAGATATGGCTGTTAAATTCTACATCACGCAATCAGACATTGTACCACTCAACAGACTTGAATCACTGTTGCCACGACTTGTTGAGAGTTTATAGATGCATGAGAGTTGGCAGATGTTGATTTACGTGAATTCTTTGAACACCTGATTTTGACGTAATTTTACCATAAAAAATTTATACAGTTATTTTATTACGTGCATCTGCCGACCGAGTGATGCGCATTATCCCCTGTATGCATGGAGAGCTACAAAGAAGGTCACTGTGTCTTTTTTTTAAATTTATTATTATATCTCTACCAGACTCCATCACAATCTAGGGCAGTGTTACCAAATCTCTAATCTCTGTAAACTTGGTGACAACTTTTTTATATATTACATATTACAGTTACTTCTTGCTTTGGGATAATGTAATTACTGAAGGTTTTTAATGAAAATTTAAAGTCTGCACAAAATATATATATATATATATATATATATATATATATATATATATATATATATATATATATATATATATGTAATGCCTTACTCCCAAAAATACATACCACTAGAAGAAATTCTTGTGGAAGCATTGTTATCATGGTTCTCACTGTTAGGTTAACTAGCTGCACTTGGAAATTTCTTTGACAAAAAACACATGACTTAAGAATTAAACAAAAAATAATAGATAAATAAATAAATAGATAAACAAATAAAATAAAACAGATATTTGAGAAGTCATCAGTATCAAATGATTTGCTGCACAAATGTGAGAGCTCTGTGTGAAATAGCTGTATGGTATTTCCTGTGTTCCATATGTATTGTTGTTTTTTTCCCAGTTTATTCAGATGTGAGGTTTGATAATTATTCTAAT
>NC_061850.1:30426537-30434037 GCF_019202785.1 Penaeus chinensis | reverse complement strand
CTCCCTCCCTCCCTCCCTCCCTCCCTCCCTTCCTCCCTCCCTCCCTCCTTCCTCCCTCCCTCCCTCCTTCCTCCCTCCCTCCCTCCCTCCCTCCCTCCCTCCCTCCCTCCCTCCCTCCCTCCCTCCTTTCCTCCCTCCCTCCTTTCCTCCCTCCCTCCTTTCCTCCCTCCCTCCTTTCCTCCCTCTCTCCTTTCCTCCCTCCCTCCCTCCCTCCCTTCCTCCCTCCCTCCCTCCCTCCCTCCCTCTTTCTTCCTGTCACTTTTGTGCGGATATGTTCGCGCGTGCGTATCAATGCATATACTGTATATGCACGCGCGCGCGCACACCGGAGCCTCGATTTTCCGCCGCCGCCTTCAGCTTTCCTCGAGCAGCCTTTTCTTCGTGGGCGGTCCTCTGGTTTCGGGCGGCGTGCGAGCTGTCGGGAGTGCAATTCGTTGGCGTAAGTTAGCGCACATGCTTGTCGGAGGCTCCGCGGACCGCCCTCGGGACGCGGCGAGGTAACTCGAGCCCGCCGTCCAGCCCGAAGGATATCATGACGCCCTCGGACGCTGCCGGGGCGGCGGATCCGCCCGGGAGAGTGACGGTACGCTTTTTTCTCTTGCCTTTGATTTGGTTTGCAGCTTTTAAAGGTCATGAAGATAAAACAAAAAAAAAATGAGGATCAGAGTAGAACGGCGAGGGAAGCGAGGCGCATGCACGCAGGACCGGCCTCGGGGACGCTTGCATTCTCTCCCTCTCTCTCCTCTCCTGCTCTCCTGCCTCCCGCCTGTCACCTGCTTCATCCGCACTCCCTCGCTTGCCCACCTCGCTCCCGCGCCGTTTTTTTTTCTTTTCTTTTGTTTTCTTTTCTTTTCTTATCTCCCTTTTTGTAAACGCGCTCACCCCGTCTTCTTTCCAGCCCGTCCGCTTTTTTCCTTCCCACGTGGCCGGGATCCAGGCGACGGTCGGCCACTCAGCCCTGCGTCTCCTGTGGCAACGCGCGTGAATGCACTGCGCTGCACGAGGCCGCCCTGCCGCGGACTCATGCCTCGGGGAGCGAGGAGCGACGCCCGCGCTCTATTGGCACTTCAAGATGAAAACATGTATGAAAAATCGTTAATTGTGTTTGTTTTTGTTTGTGTTTGTGGTTGTGGTTGTGTGTACGTGAGTGTGTTTATGTCTGTCTGTATACATATATATATGTGTATATATATATATATGTATATATATGTGTATATATGTATGTATATATGTATATATATGTGTATATATGTGTATATGTGTATATATATGTGTATATATATAGCTGTATATATATGTGTATATGTGTATATATGTATATATGTATATATATGTGTATATATGTATATATATGTGTATATATATATGTGTATATATATGTGTATATATATGTGTATATATATGTGTATATATATGTGTATATATATATATATGTTTATATATATCTGTATATATATCTGTATATATATCTGTATAAATATATGTGTATATATGTGTATATGTGTATATATATGTATATATATGTATATATATGTATATATGTGTATACAAGTATGCAAGTATGTATGTATGCATGCATTCCCGCACACACGTCCACATACAAAACACAACTAAAGTACACTCGTGCCCAGAGCGCATACCCGGTGTCAGCGGCGGGCGCAGGGCTTCGCGGTGTTCCGAGGCAGCGGTGCGCTGCCTGGCCCGAGGGCGGGGGAGGTGGTGGCGCACGGGTGTGGGTGCGCGTGGCGTGTGGAATGGGCGGAGACAGGGGGGCAGGGGGGGGGGGGGGGGGCAGGGCGTTGGGATGGCAGGTTCCAGTGTGCGCTGCCCTGATGAGGCAACAAGCGGTTGGAGGCTCCGCTTCCCCCTCCCCCCTATCCCCGCCTTGCAGGTCCCTTCCCTAGTCTCCCCCCCCCCCAACTCCGCCCTGATCCGACCCGCTTTGCTTGCCTGCCCGTTCCCTCGCTCGCTCGCTCGTAGTCGGGTAGTACCCGGGAACCACTAACTCGCGCACTCTCTGTGGGGCGCATGGTTCGGGTGGGGAAAGAGACGATTGTTACAGGCAGCTTTTCTTTTTTTCTTCCTTTCGCATTTCATGGTTGTGGAAGCTGATCCCGTTAAATATATTCGCGGAAGTAGATTTTGCTATCATGGTTGTGAAGGTTTAGGTTAGCGGGGCAGAAACAGACTTTTTTTGTAAGAAAGAATTTGGGAGACTTGAGCTTCGCATGGCGTCGTCCCTCGCAGCCAGTGTTGCCGAGGGGCGACTCCTGCTGCGAGACTGCCTGTATGTGATGGTGTGTGAGTGACTCGGCGAAAGTGGCGAGGCAGACCGGTTTCATACAAGGGTGCTTTTTTCTAAGGGTCCATGCTACTGGGTTATGAAATCTGACTCACAGGGTTGTTTCAAACGTTTCAAGAACCTGTCATCGTCTTTGGCACTGTATCGAGCGCCGTCTGCCTTTTTGCGTATCTTGGAGCTCACGCAGGAGGTCTATTTGTGTCTGGCGGAAATTTCGCTTCCGGCTCAGTCCGAGAGCGGGCGAGTGCATGGCCTCCGCCGAGCCTCATGCACCGTGCGTCATCCTACTCGTTCATTAGCGTTGGAGTCCTCAGGGTCATTTCTTTCCTTTAACTGATTTACATGTGTCATTTTACACCCTACGTTGTGTCTGAAGTTGTATTATAAAAGTGGCTTTTTACAAGGAAGCACGTTGATTCTTGCCCTAATTGGCCTTCTGTTGGTTAGTATTCAGCGATTTCAAGGGAAATTTCACACACAATGCATCGATTATATTCTTTTATATAGAGTGTATGAACCGCACTGCTCATGTGATAAATCATAATCAGATATTTTAGAATGTACTTGTGAAACGGAAAAGTGTTCTTAGTCGATAGACTTTAGTGAATCAAATCATTGGGCCTTCATCACTTACAATAGTGTTTGTTTTCTGGTGGCTGGTGAAGATTCTGTGCTCTAGATATATATATGCCTTGTGTGTATTGGACGCGAGTATGTTGTATGCGAGCACACGAGCTTCATTGCAGACATGTTGGGTGTTACTAATCCAAGTTTGGGGCAGTATTTTGTTATTATCAGTTTGTAAATACACAGTTTAGTCTGTTTATATCCCTCCTCTGTTTTACCAGTACCAATGCCCGTTTTTAAGCAACAGAAGCTTCTGTGAAGTTTCTTATCCCTTTCCCATTTCCAGGTACTTAGGACCACTTTGCTTCTCTGAATGTAATTCAACCCCTGATGTATCCGGGGAGCGTGGAAGAGCCGGGAGGATCGTTTTCAATAGTACTTACAATTTTATGCTCCGGCTAGAACTGTTACTGTTTTGTTGACTTTAAGTGACAGGTTTTAGATCTTGCCAAATTTGCTCTTTTAGAGGTCTTGCTGATAGTGCATTTGTAATTTGTTTGTTTGATTTGTTTACCGGTATAATTATACGGAAATTTGTATCTATAGCGAAACCTTTACTACAGATCAGGGAGAAAGTGGTCCATTAGGTTTGTAACGAAGTCGTGCAGGGAAAATGCCGTACATTCCATTTTATTTAGTATCTGTTGATTTTGTAATCGTTTTTTTTTTTCTTCTTCTTTTTTTTGTAACCGCCTATTTATCCAACTTTATATCGCGTTCAGGCAGCTATGTATGTTGCATTTCATGTCCGATATTTATGTGAATCAGCCCCGAACAAGGTTTACTGTGTAGGCTTTCATCTCATTGAACCTGTTGTAATAATTGTTAATTCTCCTCTAAGTTTAGGAATAATATATTTCGATGACCATATAACTGCCAAATTGTCTGTGAAGGTAATATTGGTTATTCTGTTATTTATCCACTTGGTAACTGCACATTTAGGGGTTGGTGTTTGTGCACCACGAGGGGCACTTGTTTTCTCAGTTCTTTTGTTAAGTACGATTCTTCGTTTAGTTAGATTTAAAACACGTAGTTTAGGCTAGAGTATTCTTGAGTATATAAAAGATATTCATAGGATCTTATTGAACTAATGTTAATAGGCTATGGAGAAAGGAGGTTTTCATGAACTAATATTAATGCAGGGTAAAACCTTGAGACCAAATTTCCTGTTTGTGGACACTGAACGAATGGATATCACACACTTGCGCTCACACACTCGCATTCCCTTACACGCACACAGTCATAGACTGACACACACTCACACTCACTCCCAGTTGTACTTACACTTACTCAAT
Organism: Penaeus chinensis; assembly: GCF_019202785.1. Classification (NCBI taxonomy): domain Eukaryota; kingdom Metazoa; phylum Arthropoda; class Malacostraca; order Decapoda; family Penaeidae; genus Penaeus; species Penaeus chinensis. The sequence goes on along the minus strand of NC_061850.1, from coordinate 30,429,813 downwards.
TATACTTACACTTACTCAATTATACTTACACTTACTCAATTATACTTACACTTACTCAATTATACTTACACACTCACACACTTGCTCATAAATTTACTCTTACATTCACACACACACAAAATGAAACATTGGTGCTTAAAACATGTATGCATAAATACTTTAGTGTTCGAGTGGGTTCTCCTTTATTTTCCGTAGCATTATCTTAATTTCACTTATAATATTGTTCACAATAGGAGTTTGCGTCACACGGCGAACTCTATACTTATGCCCTCTTTCGTTTTCCTTTGTACCTTGTAACTGCATTCTAATGGTCTCCAAGCAATTCTTCCATCGAGGGCATAATCAGGTGTTCAGCATAAACTTTTTCATATTTTGTGTGACTGCAGTAGGCTTAACGAAAGAACGGTCATGATATGTACTTTTTTTTTTTTATAAATTGGCATTACTGTTACTTAAATTTCTGTAATTGTTATCAGATATGTTATACACCTTCATCTGTAGGACTCATTCCCAGACAAATGTCAGTACAGTATTTTGATAAATGTAATAAAATAGTTTTGAGGTACAGATGTTTCCTATGTAAAGCAATATTTACTAATAAAATAATTGTACATCAAGTTGATTGATTTTACCCTGTTTTTTGTTCTAATTGAGGTAAATGAAGAACACTGTATTTGACACAATTTTACTTAGAGTGCCACCCATTGAGTATAACAAACAAATTCAGTTTTTGAAGAATGTCACATCTGCGGAACTGACTGGAGTGTGTCTCAGCGGGAGTGTGCCGCAGTGTATCCGCCTGGCTGTGTGGTGGTGGTTCTGCCTGGCGACGATGGTGGTGGTGATGCTTGGCGATGGGAAGGTGTGACGCAGGGCTCAGCCAAACGGTCATCATATGCCGCGGACATTACATGTCCGCTGCATCACAACCTTCCCACGCACTGTACTGTGGCTGACTCACCTCACACTCTGCTCACCAGTCACCCACAGCTCTGACACCAGGGAAAGTGGTGGTCACGGTGGGTGGCCGGTGGGCAGCCTACACTGGCAGCTACAACATAAGGGCCCATGACAGGTGCAGTACATCCGTCATGGCTAACATGGGGGACAGTTCTACCAAAAATAATAAATCCTAGACCAAGCTTTGCTTGACGAATCACCTAAATAACCTTATGTACTTATTACAAACAAATGACGGGTAAGTTAGGGGGGCAAGATGAACTTGGCACGGACCGCCAGGCCAGGGTGGTGTGGTGGGAGAGGGGGTGGGTGGGTGGGAGATGCTGACACCTCCACCCACGCACGCACTGCTGCACGTGTACTAGCATAGTAGAGAATTATAAATAACATAATAGTGAATGATTTTATCATTACACATATCAATAATTAACTAGTTACATAGATGAACACAAATAAGCGGCCGAAAAGAACGCCGTGACCGAAGGCCCTCACTGGTACAACTATAAATCTCTTAAGTGGCAACAATTTTTTAAGCGCCTCTGCGCCAAAGTTTTGTGGGTCTCTGGTCACGGCGCTCAGCAGGCGCTCCACCAACGTGAGATGCTTCAAGCACATCTGACTCGATTCAGCACTGCATAGCTGACGCGGGTACGGTCATCACTGGGGTGGTGCGGGCGTGCGTGGTTATAAAGTTGGCAGCAGCAGGGCTGGAGTGAACCAGAGCTGGAATTACACCAGCCTGGTCTACGACACTTCCACCCACTACTCACCAGGCAGTTGGCTTACCACAAAGTAAACCAATTAAATAATTATTCTTTTTTATATTTAACCATCCCAACAAGCAGAATCTTTAACTTATGCGTTTGTACTTGCTTTTCTGGACCCTGGAGGGCAGTGACACCCCACAGGGCCCCCAGAGCGTCCTGGTGCCGGGGCGGCGCCACACAGCCTCTGAACACCAGAGGGGCAGCGGCCCCACATGAGCACCATGTACGGCCGGTGGCACCACCCGACACACGGCTGTGGCGTAGCACCAAGTGAGACCCGTGCGGTGAGTACGGGCTGAGATCATGGCGCGGACCCCACCCTACCTCGCCGCTGGCACGCACCTGCGGCACACACCGAGCAGGGGGGGGCGGCCACCCGCAGCCACAAGCACGTTGTGACTACGAGTCCGCAGCAGCAGCCTGGGCCCAGGTGCCTAGCATCAGCAGCAGCAGCAGCAACATACAGGCAGCCTGGACGGCACATGAGCGCCACATTTGTACTGCGACCATCTCTGCGGTACTGGGAACAGCACGAGCCAGTGCTCAGGCGGCGGCCTAACACGTGTCGGTGACGTCGCAGGGCTCAGTCTTGACAGGGGAGGTGGGCGCTATCACAGATGGGGTTGGGCGTGGGCGCAGCTCAGCACGCAAGGCCCGCAGCTCGCCCTCCATCGCGCAAACCTTCTGGCGGAGCTGATCTTCCTCCTGGAGCGGGAGACAGGGAGGTCATTAGATTTTGTTCGTCAAGCATGAATATCTAATGCTTTAAAATATAAATCAAAACCTGTCTAGTTCTGAGATCAATGGACTTTACTTACTAGTTCCATTACTTGAAACAAGCGCACCTAATCACTATTTTCAGTTCTCACCTTGGTATCACGAGTAACGTTTATAGACAGAAGTTGATTGCGTAGGCTGGCCACGGCATGATTGTGGTCACGAGTCTGCGCATCGAACCGTTGTCTGAGGGCAGCATTTTGGCGCTCCTGAGCCGCCAGCCGCGCAGCCAGGTCGGCCACCAGCTGGGCCACTTTGCTGGCTGCAGCTCGGTCGCTCCAGCCCCTTAGCAGTGCCTCCGCCTCCTCCACCGTTTCACCTGAAATGTTCAACCAAACACTTGAGTTTTGTCGCCTTTTTATGCAAGCTTATTTTCCTCCAGCAAGTTATGTTTCTCTACCGCCAAACTCGAACGAACCGGCGACGGAACTCACTTCGGTTGCTGACGGATCCAACGGAGTCTGTGTCGGAATCGGTGGTGGACAGCTCGAGTTCGGGGTGTCGGCTGCTCGTGTCGGGGCTGCACACCTTCCTGGGGGACTGCGGCGGCTGGTGCGTCGGGGTGGCTCTGAGGTGCGGCGGCGCGCTCGGGGTGACGGCGGCGGCGACGGCGGCGGCGTTGGGCGTGGAGCGCTGGAGACACATCGGCGTCGGCGAACACTCGCGCTTTATGCACTCCACGTCGACGCCTCTTTCTAGCTGCTGCTGCTCCTGCTGCGGGAAAGGCAAGGGCGTTCAGTGGCAGGCCAGGGTATATTCCGTGCGCCAGGGC
>NC_061850.1:30411537-30419037 GCF_019202785.1 Penaeus chinensis | reverse complement strand
TATATATATGCATATGTGTGTGTGTGTGTGTGTGTGTGTGTGTGTGTGTGTGTGTGTGTGTGTGTGTGTGTGTGTGTGTGTGTGTGTGTGTGTGTGTGTATGTGTATGTGTGTGTGTATGTGTGTGTATGTATGTGTGTGTGTATGTATGTGTGTGTGTATGTATGTGTGTGTGTATGTATGTGTGTGTATGTATGTGTGTATGTATGTGTGTATGTATGTGTGTATGTATGTGTGTGTGTGTGTGTGTGTGTGTGTGTGTGTGTGTGTGTGTGTGTGTGTGTGTGTGTGTGTGTGTGTGTATGTGTGTGTGTATGTATGTGTGTGTATGTATGCATATGTATGTCTATGTGTGTGTGTGTGTTGTGTGTGAATGCCTGTCAATCTACATTTCCAATCGGTATTATGTAAATGCATGTGCTTTTATTTGGTAATATATTTTATATATTTTTGAAAGACCTAAATAGCCACCTAGAATGAAAGAGAGAGAGAGAGAGAGAGAGAGAGAGAGAGAGAGAGAGAGAGAGAGAGAGAGAGAGAGAGAGAGAGAGAGAGAGAGAGAGAGAGAGAGAGGAACCTTGTTTTTGATCCGCGACCACGTGGCGTGATTCGGCAACCTTCAGACGAGCAAATGCTTTATTTCCCTTTAAACGGAACCGAGATCGCTCGCCTCTTCCGCTACCGCGTATCTCTCCCCTCCCCCTCCCCCTCCCCTTCCCTTCCTTTTTCCTTTTCCTTTCCCCCTTCCCCTTTCCCCTCCCTCCCCCCCTACATACGGCATACGGACCCTCTCTCCCGTCTCTGCACTACGGCATTGCATCAGGAGCGGGGTGGGAGGGGGGGGGGGTAAGGGCGGACCCGATGACCGCTTGACGCGACTCCTCGACAATTCGCAGACTATTGTGAGTGTAAGGAGAGGCCACGGCAGACTAGACTCGGCCGGGAAGGGCGTTCGGGCGGGCGAGGGACGGACGAGAGAGATTACGGCTGTTCTCGTCCTGCAAACAGGTCTGCTGCCATTTATGACTCGTTTGGCGCAATTTACAGCCGTTATTTAAAGAGCATACGATATAGGACAATGTCATTCAACAGGAGGGCGACGGCGGGCAGTGACGGTCCCCGATAAGACGCCCAGAGGTCTCTCGGAGGCCTCGACCTTCGCATGACAGGCACGACTCACCTGCGCCCACCGCGCTCCCCTCGCCCCCCTCGCCCCCCTCGCCGACACTCAACGCGGATCCTCACGCCCCCTCCCGCTTTCCCCCCTTACGGCCCTACGCCTCCTCCCCCGATCCTCCCCTCCCCCTGCGGCCTCTCCCGCCCCCTCGCACAGAGCGGCGGAGGGAAGGCGAGGACCGCCGAGACGCCCCGCGAAACATTCCAATCCCATTCAACTACTCCAAACATCATGCTATGACTCCCCTGTCAGCTCTCCGCTCCCTCCGAACTGCCCCGCGACCGACGAGGGATTACAGGGAAGTGTCTCTCTCTCTCTCTCTCTTTCTCTTTCTCTTTCTCTTTCTCTTTCGTTCTTTCTCTCTCTCTCTCTCGGAGTAAACGAAAATAAATTACAGATTCGACCGCCTGCCCTCTGAAAAAACGAAAAGAGGAGAAAAAAGAAAAAAAGAAAAAAGGAGCAGTCACAATCGCCCAAATCAGTGTTGCCAGAACCCTTGTGATAATGGCAACATTGACAACCCCCCCCCCCCCCCCGCGTCGCCCTCTCGCCCCGTGACATCTTTACTGTTTACGGCCCGCGCCCTTTATATCTTTGTTGTTTAACCGACCACAGCCTCCCCCCCCCCACTCCCTTCCTATGCCCCCCTTTAGAATCCTCTCCCACAGCCACTACCCTTATTTCGCTCCCTCCAAACCCCCCACTTCAGCCCCCGCGCCCCCTCCCGCTGCCCCCAACCTCCCCTCCTCCCCAAAGGGTTCATCTCACGAATCAAAAAGCCAAGTGTTGCTGGAATTCCCTCCTTCAGTTCAGTTTAGGATTTATTCTCTCCGGGATTTACGGTGCAGGAAGGGAGGGAGAGGGAGAGGAACGGAGAGAGGAAAGTCCCTGAGGAAAATCCCGCCCATGCAAGCGAGCGGGCGTGGTGGTGGGAGGAGGAGGGGAGGGGGCGCACCTGGCAAGGGCTCCCACATGGCGGGCGGGCGAGGGCGGCGGGCGAGGGCGGCGGGCGGGCGGGCTGGCGGGCGAGGGGAACGGTTCGAGAGAGTTACGAGGTAGTTAGGGCCGGTGTCGCCATCGTCCCCTTTGTTCGACGTCTCTCGCCCTCTCCCTTTCCCTCTCTGGCCCCCTTCTCCCCTCTCCTTCCTCCCGCATTATCGCATCTTCCTCATCCCCTCTTTAACTCGAATGCCTCCGTCGGCCTTTCTGTTTTTCGTCCGTTTGTGCTTTTTGAACTCTCTCTCGGTCGGTTGTTATTCGCTTCTCTCCTCCCTCTCCTTTCTCTGTTTCTCTCCGTTCGCTCTCCTTTATTCTCTCTCACACCTCTATCTCTTCTCCCTTTAACCTTTTCTTGCAGTTCCACCTCTTCTCTTTCTCTCCATTCCCCCTCTTCTTCTTCTTCCTCGTCCTCTTCCTCGTCCTCCTCCTCGTCCTCTCTCTCTCTCTCCATTGTACCTCCTTTGAATCCTTTCCCCTCTCTCTATCACCCACTTCCTCGGTCTTTCCTGACTTCCCCACTTCTCTCCGTCTCCTTCTCTGCCTTCGCTCTTCTCCACCCCTCAAGGCTTTTGGCGCCAGTGCCTCGCCCCTTCCTCCGCCTCCTCCTCCCTTTTCTTCTTCCTATTCCTGTTGCCCGTCTTCTTTGTCGTCGTCTTCTTGTTCCGCACTTTCTTTACCTCCACCTTCTTCTCCCTCTCCGTCTCCTTCTCTTTCTGTTCCTTTCTTTTTCTTTCTCTTTCTCCTCCTCCTTCCTTCGCCCTGATTCGCCTTATCTTCGCTCGCCTCGCGTCGCGCCCCAATCCGGCTGTCCATTATCTCCCCTCTTCTGCCGTACGCCGTCTATCTCTATCCCTTTTTTTGGACACCAGCTTTTTGCCGCTCGCTCCCCCCTCCACCCCCCCCCCCTCCTTCCACCTCGACGTCCTTACGCGCTTCCGAACAACGTATGTGGACTTGCATGATAGCGCGCGTGGCTTCCCTGTGGGCTGTTATCATGCTGTTCGCTCGCGTCCTCTGCCCTCTCCTGCTCGCCCGGGCTTCCTGTTTCGTCTTGCGTATCTCTGCATTTTTAGATCTTTTACTCTTTTTTGGTTTTCAAGCGCGGCTCTCTTGGGGTTGCTGCTATCACTGTATTCTGTTATTCGCTTGTTATTCTCCCTTTTTCCCCTTTTAGCTGCCGCCCTCCCCTTCCTCCTCTCCCCCCTCTTCCCCTCTTCCCCTTCTTCTCCCCTTCTTCTTCCCCCTCTTCCCTCCTCCTCTTCCCCTTCTTCTTCCCCTTCTTCTCCCCTCCTCTTCCCCCTCCTCCTCCTCCTCTTCCCCCCCTCCTCCTCCTCCTCTTCCCCCCCTCCTCCTCCTCCTCTTCCCCCCTCCTCCTCCTCCTCTTCCCCCCTCCTCCTCCTCCTCTTTCCCCCTCCTCCTCCTCTTTCCCCCTCCTCCTCCTCCTCCTCTTTCCCCCTCCTCCTCCTCCTCTTCCCCCCTCCTCCTCCTCCTCTTCCCCCCTCCTCCTAGTCCTCTTCCTCCTCCTCTTTTTCTCTTCCGTCCTTCTCTCTTTCTCCTCCTCCTCCTCCCCTTTGCCTCTCCCCTCCTACTCCCTTTCTCCTCCTCCTCCTCCTCCTCCCCTTTGCCTCTCCCCTCCTACTCTCTTTCTCCTCCTCCCTTTTTTCTCTGCCCTCCTTCTCTCTTTCTCCTCCTCCTCCTCTCTTTCTCCTCCTCCTCCTCCCCTTCTCCTCTCCCCTCCTTTCCGCGTGCTCAGAGCAAGACGAGGGCAATAGAGGTTCCATCAAAGGGGGAGAGACGGAAGGAGTTCCATAGGCCTACGCCATCGACTTTGCCGGTCACTGAGATCTGAGGGAGGGAGGGAGAGGGGAAGGAGGAGAGGCAGGGAGAGGGGCAGGGAGGAAGAAGGGGAAAGGAGGGAGGGAGAAGGGAACGGAGGAAAGGAGGAGGAGGGGATGGGAGGGAGGGAAGAAGGGGAAGGAAGGGAGGATAGGAGGGAAGGAAGAAGGGGGAAGGGAGGGATGGAGGAAGAGAAGAGAGAGAGGGGAAGAGAAAAGAGAACGAAACGACGACGAAAGGACGAAGAATAAACCGCAATAAAGGCCCGAATAAAAGCAAAAGGGGAGACAGTGGGGCACAGAAGCGCGTCGACGGCGGCTTGACAAGAGGAGGAACTTTTATGCAGGTTTTATGTCGTCTTCCCCCCATTCAAGAGCCTCCCCCTTGACCGCCCCTCCCCTCCCCCGCCCTCCTACCGGCGACAAGGCCCTCCCGCTCTTAAAATCGCTCTTAAAATTGGCCTCAGCGTCTCCAAAAAAGGGGGCTGCATTCACTCGCGACGCAGGACACGGGGCAAACGGGCTTCCGGATTGTCAGGAGAGAGGGAGAGAGATAAAGGAAAGGGGAAGGGGGGAGAGGGGAGGGGAAGGAGGGGAAGAGGGAGGGGATGGAGTAAGGGAGGGGGAGATGAAGGGGATGGGGTAGGGGAGAGGGAGAGGGAGAGGATAGAGGGGGAAGGAGGAGGGGTTAAGGAGAGGGAGCATTGTGCCCCTTGAAACGACGCGGCACGTGGTCGTCTCGCTACGACTCGAAGGGCACATGCCAGACCCCCCCCCCCCATCTTCCCTGCCCTTACCTTGGACTGATATGAGGCATTTTGTGGCAAAATAAATAAATAAAATAGAGCCTGGGAAATTACTTGCGACTTTAAATGAAACAAAACAACAAAATGAAGTAAGATAAAAATAAAATAAAGAAACACAAAAAGAATATCCACGAAAAAGGTAGAAAAGAAAATAAAAAAATAGAATGAGAAACAGAGAGGTAATGAGAAAGAGAATGAGAAAGAGAGAATGAGAAAGAGAGAGAGAGAAAGGAGAGATGTCCACCGAGAGCAGCGAAGGAAGTGGGGGAGGGGGGGGGGGGGGCACCGAAGGCACGCAACCCCTTCGGAGTCTCGAGTTTAAAGAGATGCGGCCGAGGGATCAGGGATCAGGTTGAGCTTCCCGCTTTCCCCGTCGGCTCCCGAGGGCGGTCTCACGGCCTCGCTCTCTCCTCCTCCTCCTCCTTCTTCTCCTTCTTCTCCTCCTTCTCCTTCTCCTTCTTCTCCTTCTTCTCCTTCTTCTCTCCTTCTCCTTCTCCTTCTCCTTCTCTCCTTCTCCTCCTCTCCTTCCCCTCCTCTCCTTCTCTTTCTCTTTCTCTTTCTCCTTCTCCTTCTCTCCTTCTCCTTCTCTCCTTCCCCTCCTCTCCTTCTCTCTCTCTCGGTCTCCTCCTCTCCTTCTCCTTCTCTCCTTCCCCTCCTCTCCTTCTCTCTCTCTCGGTCTCCTCCTCTCCTCCTCTCCTCCTCTCCTTCTCCTTCTCTCCTTCTCCTTCTCCTTCTCCTTCTCTCCTTCCCCTCCTCTCCTTCTCTCTCTCTCGGTCTCGGTCTCCTCCTCTCCTTCTCCTTCTCCTTCTCCTTCTCCTTCTCCTTCTCTCCTTCCCCTCCTCTCCTTCTCTCTCTCTCTCGGTCTCCGTGGCTTTCTCTTCTCACTTGTGGGGAGATGTGTACGCATGAATTCAACGTTAATATATACGTATCCATAGTAATGATAATACGAGAGGGAGAGAGGGAGAGAGAGAGAGAGAGAGAGAGAGAGAGAGAGAGAGAGAGAGAGAGAGAGAGAGAGAGAGAGAGAGAGAGAGAGAGAGAGAGAGAGAGAGAGAGAGAGAGAGAGAGAGGGGGGAATGACAAAATGTGAGTGTGCGTGTGTGTGTCTCACTCACTCACTCACTCACTCACTCACTCCCCCCCCCCCCCCCCACACACATATATATACGAAGGCGTTCAAGGAAAAACGAGAGGAAATTCAGCCGGACTCGGGCGGCGGCGCTGGCGAGGAGAGGCGGCCAGGGACCGGTAGGCCTGGAGGGGAGATTAGCACGCGAATATCAGCTGTCCTCAGCCCCCCCCCCCCTTCGCTCCCCCCCTCCCGATTTCCCTTCCCCTTTCCCTTCTTTCCTAAATCCCTCCCCTTCCCCCCCCCTCCCCTCCCAACCGCCTCTCCCTCTCCCATGGGCCCAGGCATGTGTCGTGCAGGTAACTGGTGGTGGTCAGAGAGAGAGAGAGAGAGAGAGAGAGAGAGAGAGAGAGAGAGAGAGAGAGAGAGAGAGAGAGAGAGAGAGAGAGAGAGAGAGAGAGAGAGAGAGAGAGACAGAGATAGAGATAGAGATAGAGATAGAGATAGAGATAGAGAGTGAGAGAAGGTAGAGGGGGGTGAATAACGCATCTATAAAAACAAATAAATACACAAACTTGCACATCTATCCATCCATCCGAGCACACATCCACAGACGCAACGCCCCAGAAGCTAAAAATCAAGGCCTATCCAATATTTTTGGCCACGACTTCGCATCGCTGTAATTTAATTTCCTTTAATTGGGGAACCGGACATTGCATTTATATTGAATCAGGTGCCACGCGCGGCGCGACACCTTCCCTCTTCGGCTCTCGGCTACGCACTGAAGGGGACGGGAGCTGAACAGACTCCGCAGGGGAGGAAGGCTGGAGAGAAGGGGGTGGGAAGGGAAAGAGGACGGGTGGAGAAGGAGAGAAGGAGAAAGGGAGAGAGGGAAAGTGGGAAAGAGGGAAAGAGGGAAAGAAAGAGAAAGAGAGAGAGAGAGGGGGGGGGGGGGAGAGGGAGGGAGATAAAAAGAGAGAGAAAAAGTACGAGAGTAAGAATGGTGTAGACAGAGATGAACTAGGGTGGAAAGTCTATGCAAATTACACAGGGCACACAAGCCTAAATATTCAAGGCTGTGCGTCCACACCTAACATTATTTTTTTTTTTAAGTTTCATTAATTCATCGGGTGTTTCTCATTTCTCATTTCGAAATCAAATAACACAAAGAAAAATATGAAACAAAGAGCAAGGGTAGTAATATAACCGAACAATATTAGGAAGATTACTAGTGTGCATAGACAAACAAGCCGATAGATAAATACATAGATAAACCGATTAGATTTCTGTTCCTCCCTTCTCGTTCCCTCCTCTCCTCCCTCCTCCTCCTCCTCCTTCTCTTCTTCCTCTTCTTCATTGAAAGAGAAGCAGAAAGCAAAAACAGATCTTTAAACAGAGAAGTAGAAATATGCGAATAATGTTCAATGAAGCTGCCCGTTTAGAAGGATTTTTTTTCCACTCCACACGCGGCCACGGAGACAGGGAGTGAGTGAGTCGGACAGCCTGTCAGACAGAGATCCGTGGCAGAAATTATAGCCGTGACACCTCTCATCCGTCGCATGTGACACGTGGATTTCCTTAAGGTCAGCAGGCATACAAAAGGGGGGATGGG
>NC_061850.1:30396537-30401537 GCF_019202785.1 Penaeus chinensis | reverse complement strand
CAGAATTAAATCGCTCAGCCAGACCACGCAAATAAAAGAGATCTTTCGCGCGCGGCCATTCAAAGCCAATTCCCACTCGGCATTAATATCACTCCGCCATCACCGTCAGCCGCCGCCGCCGCCGCTGCTGACGTCCTCGTGTTCCGGCGCCGCGTCAGCACCCCTCCCCCGGCTGACCTGTCCTCCCCCAGGGCCATTTCCGGCGAATTTACGAGAATTATTAAAGACGTCGTTTCTTATCGCCGCCATAACGCCGCGCCATTCAACCGGGCGATATTGCTCTCGCGACCGCCATCAGGCTCCGGAAAGGGGACGCATTCGGGACGAAATAGTACCAACGCGATACGAATTAAAGCATAAACGAATCAGTAAAATAATGAATAAATAAATAATACTAATATCAACAATAACACTGTACTGTAAGAACGGCAACCCTTTCCACGAAGACGCTCTTGTCTCCCACCCCCCCTCCTCTGACTCTCCCTAGAAAGGCGTGTAGGCCTACCTTATCCCTCGCCCCCTACCGCCCCCCCTCCCCAACCCCACCCTGGACGCGCCCAACTTCGTGCAGAGCGTCCAGGGCGAGGGGGGCAGGGGGGTGGGCGAGGGGGAGACGACGGTAGGGCGCGGGGGGCGAGGGCAGAGGTCGGCCTCCAACGAAGCTTAGCGAGTTCCGAGGGGCGGCCTGTGAAAGCCCTCGCCTTGTTGAGACAGCTCTTAAGATGGTGTTTACGAGCGGCCGGCTGCCCCGATCGACGTTTATAGGCCCCGGCTTTAATTTTGCTAGGCCTATAACTTGATTAGGTCCTCTCGCCTGGCTGCTGCTGCTGCTCCCACTGGCTCGTTTTGATTCCCGTAGGCCTAAGGGAAGTCTCCTGCGGTCGCTACAACAGGACCTCCACGGTGTGCGCGCGAGAGGGGGGAGGGGGGGAAGCCATCAAATCTGTTGCAGCCGTTTTGTCGATTCCCAGGTACAACGGACTGCGAATTCCGACCGAATTCTTCCTGCTTTCGCCTGGATTCCTGCCTCGTGGGACCCCCCTCCCCCCTCTCGCCTCTCCCTTTCCTCTCCCCACAACCCCCCGTGAGCGTCCTTATAATTTCTGTATGGCTGAATATTCCCGTCTCGGTTTCGCAATCTTCGGTATTTTTTTTATTACTCAGTTTTCGGAATTCTTCGTCTGTTCTGTTTCTCCTTTCCTTATACGTCCGCCTCATTACCTCTTCTCCTCGAATTTTCCAACCCTAATTCTCTCCCTCGTCACCTCCGTGTCTGCACTCTTTCGACGCCCCTTGCCACCTTTCTCCTTCTCCCTCTCTCCATCCCTCTCCCTATCTCTCTCCTTCTCTTTCTCCCTATCTCTCTCCTCTTTCTCCCTCTTCTTCTCCTTCTCTCTCTCTCCTTCTCTCCCTCCTTCCGACATGCGACCCGCCGGCCCCTCGCGCCACGTCCCCGAGACCGCAGCGCCGCCACAGAATGGCAACCACGTGTCGGCTCAGGGAAGCGAATCGCCGGGGAGGACGAGAGGCCGGAGTGAATGGAGGAGGACGCGGAGCACGGGATGCAACAGGAGGAGGAGGAGGAGGAGGAGGAGGAGGAGGAGGAGGAGGAGGAGGAGGAGGAGGAGGAGGAGGATAGTGGAGGAGGAGAGGGGGGAGGAGGAGAGGGGGGAGGAGGAGGAGGATAGTGGAGGGGGGGGGGGAGGGAGAGAGAAAGAAAGAAATAGAGAGAAAGAAAGAGAGAGAGCATGAGGCAGACAGACAGAATCAGGAGAGCTCTACAACTGCACATCCAGGGTGAACGAGGTCGTTCTCGCTGCCTCGCCCCGTCGTTCCCAATAGCCTACGAACGCGCAGTGGCCGAGAGAACGCCTGAGGACGCGGCTCAAGGAGTAAATGTATAATGTAATATGCATGTCCGAGATGAGCGATAAAGGGTGGCGCAGGCATGGTTGCGATGGGAGACTGAAGGCCGCAGCACAAAAAGTAGTTGTTGTTGTAGTGATAGGAGGAGGGGCGAGGGGGAGGAGGAGGAGGAGGAGGAGGAGGAGGAGGAGGAGGAGGAGGAGGAGGAGGAGGAGGAGGAGGAGGAGGAGGAGGAGGAGGAGGAGGAGGACGACGACGAGGAGGAGCGAAAGGAGAAGAAGGATAAAAGAGAGGAGGGGAAAAATGACGAGAAGAAAGAACACGACGCGAAGAAAGGGAAGGTGACCGGACAGGGATATCGGCGGGGGGGGGGGGGGGGGGTGACACCGGACAAACCAAACCGCAGACGCTACTTAAAGCTATCATAAATTGCTCCGGAGCGCTGTTCGAGCGCTCTTCTCGCCGCCGCTCCGCGCCCTCCCCCCCTGAAGAGTCCTATGCGCCCCATTCGAGGGCATTCAGCGCGCATGCGTAATTGAATCTCCGAAAGGCGCCCCCCGTCGCGAAGTTTCGGGCCCGATTCTTCGCGTCTCCACCGAACGACACTCCTGCAGGGGCAGGGGGAGGGGTTGGTGCCTCCCCCTCTCCCTGCAGACAATCCCTCGTGTTGTGTCCCGCGCCACAGAAGCCACTTCGGGAGGTCCTCCGAAGAGCTAATTGCCGCACAGAGCCGCCCTCATCTTCCGCCCTGACCCTCTCCTCGGCCTTCTCTTCGGGCTACAAACAGCCTGGATTCTCCCTTTATGTTCCCTGATTGATAGTCTCCGCGGGGCTCCAAGGCTCCTTCAAGGCTACTTCGGGGTGTTTCAAGTCCCTCTCCCCGGCCGGCGCCGCCCGTCCGATCTCCAGCCTCCTCCAGCCTCCTCTGGCCTCGCCCTCCGCCGCCTCGCCCTCCGCCGCCTCTCCCGAAACGAGTCCAGGCGGGTGAAAGTGCCCCCGCCGCCCTCTCGGCGACACGAGGAATGTGCGGGTGTCGGCAGAGGTCACAGGTCACGAGCCCATGTTGGGAGGGCAGGCCATGACGCAACGCTGGCCTGCCTGTCCTGGCCCCTCCTCTGAAGTCCGCTTCGCCTCCTCGCAGGTCACTCCAAATCGCCTCTTTTTCCGAGCTTCCTTTCCGCACAGGTCATTCCAGGTCGCCCTCCAAAACCCCTTTATTTTCCTAAACAAACTATTCTCTAAACAGTTTCTATCTTTTAAAAACATACTACGCCGTACATGGATACAAAAACTGGCAAAAATGGCAATATATCGCTTGGGTGAGTAAACAAGCTGCCGCATCATGTGACCGCTTGTGTTGGCTGTGCTTTCGTGCAATACGTCGCTCTCTTGCAGGAAATAACGTTGTTAAAGATAAAAATAATTATAGAAAAAGGACAGAACAGTAACAGTATTTTGCAACCCAACACGTCCAAGCATGTGACTCTTGGTGGACGCAAGCTCATACACGCACGCACGCATGCACACACAAATATATAACATCCGGTACTGTTACATGTGTATTTTTTTCCCCTCTAGCGATGTTCCTCTTCCTCTTCTTCTTTGTCACTCTCCCCAGAGAGAGAGAGAGAGGTAGAGGTAGAGGTAGAGGTAGAGGGAGAGAGAGAGAGAGAGAGAGAGAGAGAGAGAGAGAGAGAGAGAGAGAGAGAGAGAGAGAGAGAGAGAGAGAGAGAGAGAGAGAGAGAGAGAGAGAGAGAGAGAGAGAGAGAGGTAGAGAGGTAGAGAGATAGAGAGGTAGAGAGATAGAGAGATAGAGAGGGAGAGAGAGAGAGAGAGAGAGAGAGAGAGAGAGAGAGAGAGAGAGAGAGAGTGAGTGAGTGAGTGAGTGAGTGAGTGAGTGAGTGAGTGAGTGAGTGAGTGAGTGAGTGAGTGATAGTGATAGTGATAGTGATAGTGAGAGTGAGTGAAGCGGAGGGCGAGAACGAAGTAACGCAAGAACGAAAGAAAGACGAACGAGGAGAGCACGAGAGCGCCGGTGCCTCGCCGTGGTGACGTCAGCGCCGAAACGCCGGGCTCCTCCGTCGACCGGAAGGAAGGAACTGGAGCCGCGCGTAACGTTCCATTGACCTCCTACCCGCCGTGTCCTGCGCCGTGTCCTCCCGCAGCCGCAGCCGTCATAACCCGTCTAATTACTTGGCAACAATGCAGGAGGCAACGGTCGACAAATAAACAATCGAGCGAGAGAGGGATTAGGAACCGTAACTTTCGCCCGGGGGAAGGAGGAGGAATAGGGGGGCGGGGAGGGGAGGGGGAGGAGACGTGGGGGAAGGGAAGGGGTGGGGAGATGTGGGGGAGGGGAAGGGAAGGGGTAAGGGGGGAGGAAAGAGAATAGAGGAGACTGGGAAGAGGAAGAGAAAGGGAGGGAGGAAGAAGTGGAGGAGGAATACTGCAACTTGGGTGAAGGGAAAGAGATGGGGAAGAGCGGAGGAAAGAGGGAGAGAGAGAAATACTGAAACCAAAGAGGAAGGTGACGAAAGAGAGGGAAAGAAGATGAGCGAATGCGGGAAGAGGGAAACGAAGAAAAAAGAAAAGAAAACGAGCCTAGAAACGGAAGGGAAGAAGAGAAAAGACTGGAGGGCGAAGAAGGCCCGAGGGAGAGGGGAGAGGGAGAGGGGGGAGGGAGAGGGGAGAGGGAGAGGGGGAGGGAGAGGGGGAGGGAGAGGGGAGAGGGAGAGGGGGGAGGGAGAGGGGGGAGGGAGAGGGGGGGGCGAGAAGAAGGAAGCCGAAACGAGGAAGAGGACAAAAAAGGCCACGAAGGATGGCAACTGCAGGAAGCGACGCACAGCCCGACGGCCGACGGAGGGCAAGCAGCCGACGAAGCGCCCGAGCAGCACCCCGGTTTTCGGCGCGGCCGGCGGTGCCCGACGGCGCTGTGTCGGCCTGCGCCCTCAACCGACGGAATCATCTTAATAGTTTCGTACCGAAGCCATTCTTTATTTTGACGAGGTGACCGCAAGGCTTCGCGGCCGCGCCGGGCCCGTAGGCGCTCGGGGGGGGGGGGGGGGGGGATGCCGGGGGCGCTCTTTCCCGTGGTGTGGGGGGGGGGCCCTCTCCCCATTATTGAAATACAAAAG
>NC_061850.1:30378805-30383805 GCF_019202785.1 Penaeus chinensis | reverse complement strand
GCGCGCGTGCGTTCGTTCGTTCGAGATGCACTTGCGACTTCGTAAAGCTGCAGGCCTTATTTAGTGACAAACGAGGATGGAAGTAAAATTGCGGAATCAGGACTCTCGCCCTGCAGAGACGATGCCCTCCCGCAGAAGATGAAGGTCTCGCGCCCGAACGCGACTCGCACTACGCCTTCTTCGGTGTTAAAAGTACCTGTTGAGGAAACGGAGCTCTAGGCGAACGGCTCCATACAAGAGCTCATTATCCAAGCCCAACCTACGCCCGAGCCCCGCGCAATTACGGGAGTGTTGCAGAAGGCGCTGCCGGCGAGGCGGGCGGGCGGCGCGGGCTCGCCCATTCATCTTGGGGTCTTGCAAGGCAATAAATATAGGTGCTGTGAATAGTCCTGCTCCGTGAATACTACTTAGGGGTTTCTAGATGCATTAAATATTCAGTGGGCTTCTCCTTGAGTCCCCTTCCTCTTCCTCCTCCCTTTCCTCTTTTTCTCCTTTCCCTCCTCCTCCTACTTTTCCTCACCCTCCTCGTCCTCCTCCTCCTTTTCCTCTTTTTCCTCTTATTCCTCCTTTCCCTCCACCTCCTCCTTATCCTCCACCTCCACCTCTTCCCCCTCCCCTTCCTCTTCCTCTTCCTCTTCCTCTTCCTCCTCCTCCTCCTCCTCCTCCTCCTCCTCCTCCTCCTCCTCCTCCTCCTCCTCCTCCTCCTCCTCCTCCTCCTCCTCCTCCTCCTCCATGCAGATCCCAGGCTCCCCCAGGCCGCCCTCAGCCTCCCCGATGAACGAGGAACCTTCGGCATATTTCGGAGCGATTGCTAAACCCTCCTTCCGTACCTGACCAAGTGCCGGTCTGGTGCACCCTCGCCGGCGGGAGCGTCGCTAAGGTCGGAATTCCCGCGGCGTCCCCGGTGCCGGCTCGCCCTTACAGTCTTAGCCAGATCGATGTGCGTGCGTTCCCCCGTGTCTACCGCTCCGATACCCTGAAATTTCTCGCGGCGCGGAACAGGTCGCTCGTTTCTCTTCACTCCGAGCGACTCTCCGGGAACCCGCCGGCGGAGTAGAAGGCAAGCGGCCTTTCCGAGCGCGTGGGAACAGCAAGCAGGCGAGAACGCGACCGAACGGACACGTAAAGTAATCCCGCGCCCAAGTCACGTGAACGGACTCGAATGTGTGGGAGTGCAGGCGGGCCGGGGAGTAGTTGCTAAGAATAGGTTGTGGGGATAGAACGGTCTATCTACCAGCCGGCGAGCTCTCTCTACCCGCTCCGCCGCCATCACCACCACCATCACCACCAACCACCATCACCACCACCACACCCATTTCCATCAAATACACGCCAAAATCTCCATTCCTGTGTCTCTTCATAACGAATTTTCTCTCTGAATGAAGGTCGGTCGACGAAGCGGCACATTAAAAGGCGCTGCAGCCACGGGGACGGCGGGCGGCTTCGGTTCCTTCGTGTGGACGAAATACGCGAACGTGCCACTCGGTGACGGATTTCGCATCCTCGGGACTCCTCTCTTCCTCCAAAGCAAAGAAAGTGAGAGGGAGAGAAGAGAAGATAAAAGAAGAGAGGGAGGGAGAGGTAGAGAGAGGGAAAGAGAAAGAGAGAGAGAGAGAGAGTTAGAGAGAGAGAGAGAGAGAGAGAGAGAGAGAGAGAGAGAGAGAGAGAGAGAGAGAGAGAGAGAGAGAGAGAGAGAGAGAGAGAGAGAGAGAGAGAGAGAGAAAGAGAGAGAGAGAGAGAGAGAGAGAGAGAGAGAAAGAGAAAGAGAAAGAGAAAGAGAAAGAGAAAGAGAAAGAGAAAGAGAAAGAGAAAGAGAAAGAGAAAGAGAAAGAGAAAGAGAAAGAGAGAGAGAGAGAAAGAGAAAGACTGAGAGCGAGAGAGAGAAAGACAGAGAGCGAAAGAGAGGCAGAGAGCGAAAGAGAGACAGAAGGCGAAAGAGACAGATACAGAAAGAGGGAGACAAAGCCAGAGATAACCAGACGAGGGAGGGAGCGAGCGCCATGCAAACCCATCCCGAAGGCGCGCGGGGCTGGTGGGAGTGCCGCCAGGGCCGCCGTCGCCGTGACCTTCATCCTAATGGCCTCGGCGAACGGCGTGCAAATAAGCCTAAGGAACTCACTCGCTTTCGGACGCGGCGGGCGAGGGGGAGGGAGGGGGGGAGGGAAGGACCTCGGCGGTAGGATGGTGAGAGGCGGCCGGGCGGGAGAGATGCCACGGCCAGGGATTTAAAAATGGCGGAGAGGCCTAATGACTGCTTGAATCAAATGCGGCAGGCCTACGGAAGAGGCAGGAGGAGGGGAAGGCCACGGAACGGCGGCGGCGCTTCAGGGAAAGGATGAAGCGAGGACTTACCGAGGTCGAGATGTTTGTCTCTCCTCTTGGGCGGCGAGACTCGGGGGCTATGAATGCGTCTCCTTTTCCCGTTCTCTTACTCTTCCTCTTCCTCCTTTTCTACCTCTTCCTCCTCCTCTTTTTTTTTCTCCCCTTCCCTCTTCCTTTCCCTCCTCCCTGTTCCTCTCCCTCACCCTCTCCTACAGCTTACTCAGGAGAGAGGGGAGGGGAAGGTGGAGATAATGAGGAGGGAGGGGATGCAGAGAGAGGGAGAAGAGGGGAAATAGTGAGGAGAGGGAGGGGAGGGGGAAGCAAGAAGGGGGGGGGGTGAAAAGAGGAAGGGGAGGGGGGGAAAGGGAAAATAAAAGTGAGGCGAGTGGGAGGGGGAGAGGAGGGAGGGTTCACTAAATGGGAGGGGGGGGGGAGGTAACCTTAAGTCAGCAGACAAACCCACGAGACAAATCAGCTGACAATAAGACCCGGGCGACGCTAACAAGGTTTAATTACGATGTATGGCGTGGCGGGTGGCGTGATCAGTGCCGGAGGCGTTGCTGGCGGCGCTGGGGAGGGGGAGGGGGAGGGGGAGGGGGAGGGGGAGGGGAAGGGGGGGGGAGGGGGAGGGGGAAAGGGGGAGCCTGGCTAGAGGAGAGTGTGGATGCGTGTGGAGGTGGAGCCGGGGTGGGTGGAGGGGGAGTGTGAATGCGCGTGGATGGGTGTGGAGGTGAAGCTTGGATGGGGGAGTGTGTTTGAATATGTGGATGCGTGTGGAGGTGGAGTTTGGCCGGGGAGAGTGTGTGGATGTGTGTGGAGGTGGAGCCTGGGTGAGTGGGTGGGGGAAGAGTGTGGATGGATGCGTGTGGATGAAGGAAAAGGAGCGTGCAGATGTGGCACCCATGTGGTAAAGGGTAGGAAAGAGAGAGGCGTGCGGATCTATGTGCATGCGTGAGGAGGTATAGCTTTGGTGGCAACAGCGAGGAGAGAGAGGAGAATGCGGATGCCCGTGGAGGTGGCGGCTGTGTCGAGGGGGACGTGTGTGTGGAAGTATTCGGCGCTGGGACTCCCTGTGGCCACAGCGTGAAGGAGAGAGAGGGACGCGTGAATGTGCATGGCTGTGTGGATGCGAATGAATGTATGTGGATACATGTGGAGGGGGATAATGTGTGCATGGGAGGGATTTGATGGGGCCGTGCAGAGATAAAGTGGGTATGGTGTGGTATGGTGACGGAGGCGACGGTGAAGGAGGCGAGAGTAGGAATGAAGATGGTGCCGGAGGGATCGGGGGAGGAAAGGGGGGAACAGAAGGGGAGATGATGAAGAGGAGGGAGGGAGGGGAAAGGGGAGAAGGAGAGGGCGAATAAAGAGGAAGGACAAGTGAGCAATAAGCGAATATAGTAGGAAGGAAGCAGGGAGAGGAGGCCAGGTACTGCAGAAGGGAGAGGCTGACCAGGAATAGAAGGAGAAGATGAAGAAATAGAAAGAGGAGTTGAAGAGAAGAAAGAAGAAAGAGAAGAGGAGGAGAAGGAACGAAGAGGAGGAGGAGGGAGTGGAAGGAGGACGCATCAGCGGTAATAGGAGGGAAGACCTAGCACGACTCAAGTAAGCCAGACATATATTGATTCCCAGAGAGTAGGGGGGAGGTGCGTGCGAGGGGCAGGAGAGGGAGGGGCAGACGAGAGAGGGGCGGGGGGAGCAGGTGCGGCTCCGTATTATTGTAGGGGTCTCCCACTCCCCCCCCCCCCCCGCCCCCCGTTCACCCGCCCTTACAAGCACCCATCTCCTCCCCCGCCCCCCACCGCCTCGCAGTACCTGTCGCATGACTGGCAGGATACCCTCTATACACTCGTCTAGCGTACTGCAACCGACTTGCCGGCGGCCATCGCACTGCTATATCGCGCTTGTGTATGCGTGTATGTGTGCGTGTGCGTGTGTGTATGCATTAATGTCTGTCTGTCTGTCTATCTGTCTGTCTGTCTGTCTGTCTGTCTGTCTGTCTGTCTGTCTGTCTGTCTGTCTGTGTGTGTGTGTGTGTGTGTGTGTGTCTGCCTGTCTGTCTGTCTGTCTGTCTGTCTGTCTGTCTGTCTATGTGTGTGTCTGTCTGTCTGTCTGCCTATCTGCCTGCCTTTCTGTCTGTCCGTCTTCCTCTCTTTCTCTCTGCATTCATCTGCATTTCACGCATCATAGGCGCGTACAAACATTCCATTAAACCAAGTAAACGAGTGAACCAAGTAAACTACCAAGCAGACAGACAGACAAACACGCACACTACATACGCATGAATGGGTCCGCGGAGAAACGGGCGTTGCGTTCGCCAAATGCCAGAGCAAGGCGTTCGGAGCCAGGTGGCGCCCATACGCGACGCCCGACAACATCGACCTCCATCGACAGTAAGCGTGAGACGTCGGGGGTGGGGGGGGGGAGAGGAGAGAGGGAAGAGGGGAAGAGGGAGAGCGGCGGGTGACCGGGGAGAGGTGCCTGGGGAGGGAGGGAGGGAGAGGTGAAGGGAGGAGACAGACTAGGCTAGCCACCAAGGCCGCCCCGCCGCGATGGTTCCGGCTTTGTGCACACAGGCCTACTCCCCTCCCCTCCCCCCTCCCCTTTCTTTCTCGCTTGTCTGTGCGCTCGTCTGGACGTCTGCCAGTGGCGGGGGGGGGGGGGGGTGATGATTTGTG
>NC_061850.1:30358805-30373805 GCF_019202785.1 Penaeus chinensis | reverse complement strand
GCCATCTTCATCATATAACTGCTACTACGATTATGATAATTCTCTTTCTTTTTCTCCATCTCTTCCTCTCTCCTCCCCCCCCTCCTCCCCCCCGCGGCCGCCCACCAGACACCTGGCGCTCACGACTTGGACCTTAAGACAGCAAGCACCTGCCGTAACCCGGTGCCCCGGCGGTAGACCTCACGCACGCACGCACTCTACCGCACATATATGCATACATACACGCATAAAAACACATGGCTATACATAAACACACACACACACATTCACTCACACTCACACTTACACACACACACACACACACACACACACACACACACACACACACACACACACACACACACACACACACACTTCCCCCTCCGTCTTACCCCCCTCCTCCCCAACACACACACTACCCCCCCTCCCCCTCAACTGACACAACCCCCCTCTTCACCCCCCCCTTCCCCAACACACACACAGGGTCCGAGCTGAAGTGTGCGTGCCTCTTCGCCCAGGTTTATCGACCTCTGGGCCAGACCTCATCAGACGAACCGAAAGCATGTGTAAGGTGATCGTGTGACGCTCTCATATTCATGCACTTGCTTTGGCCGAGTGGGTGTGTGGGGGGGAGGGTGTGGGGGAGAGAGGTGTAGGGGTGAGAGGAAGAGGGTGTGGGGGAGGGGGAGGGGAATGGGAAGGGAGAATGGAGAGACATGGGGAAGGGGGAGAAAAGGGTACGGGAAAGACATGAGGGGGAGAGGTTGGGGAGAGAGGTGAGGGAGTGATGTGGAGGAGAGAGATGAGGGAGGAAGGTAGAGGGGATAGATAGGGAGATGAGGCAGGGGCGAGGAGAGACGTGGGAGAGAGAGACTGGGCCGACGTGTGGGAGATGTTGCGAGGGTGGGGAGAGGTTAGGGATGGAGAGACAGGCGGATGAAGGGAAGAGGAAGGGAGAACGACAGAAAGCGAGATGGATGGGTAGGAGAGAAAAAGAAAAAAAAAAAAATAAGAGGAAACAGAAAATCCACAAGGGATCGAGAGAAAGAGAAAGAGATCAAGGAAGGGAAAGAAAAGGAAATATAATGGCCTCAAAATAGCCTCGAGACAAAGACAACACTGCAACCATTCTCGCCCTCATGCAACATTCGCGAAGTACCACCGCGGCGTATGTCAACAAACAGTGCCGGATGCCACACCGACACCCGCCTTCCCCTCTTTGTTTACATCTCATTCGTTCACATCCAAAATAAACCGCCGCCCGCCGACCCCGCTAGTCCTTGCGCCTCGAACCGCCTCCGCCGCCGCCGCCGCCCGGTAAATGCACCTTCCTTGCCGGGGAGTATTTAGGAAGCGGGAGGGGGAGGGAGAAGGAGAAGGAGAAGGAGAAGGAGAAGGAGAGGGAGTGGGAGAGTGAGAGGGAGAGGGAGAGGGAGAGGGAGAGGGAGAGGGAGTGGGAGAGGGAGTGGGAGCGGGAGAGGGAGAGGGAGAGGGAGAGGGAGAGGGAAAGGGAAAGGGAGAGGGAGTGGGAGGGAGGGAGAGGGAGAGGGAGTGGGAGGGAAGGAGGGAAGGAGGGAAGGAGGGAGGGAGGGAGAGAGGGAGGGAGGGAGAGAGGGGGAGGGAGGGAGGGAGGGGAGGGAGGGAGGGAGGGAGGGAGGGAGTGAGGAAGGGAGGGAGGGAAGGAGAGGGAGAGGGAGAGGGGGAGGGAGAGGGAGAGAGAGGGAGTGGGAGTGAGAGAGGGAGAGAGAGAGAGAGAGAGATAGGGAGAGGTAAAGAGATTTCCGTTCGAAGAAATGGAGGCACTGTTGCTGGGGGAAGGAGAAGGAAAAAGACAGGAGTGGGGGGGGGGTGAGTGATGGGTGGAAGGGGGGGAGGGAAGGGGGGGAGAGGGGAAGAGGGGAAGGGGGAAGGGGAAGGGAGAGAGAGAAAGAGAAAGAGAAAGAGAAAGAGAAAGAGAAAGAGAGAGACGGAAGGGTAAGAAGAGGAAGAGACTGTAGAAAGGTGGTGGCAGAGAAATAAGGCAAGGAGAAAGAAAGAAGAGAAAAAATAGACGGGGAAGAAGAGACAGGAGGAACAGGAGGGAAAGGAGGATTGGCTTGAATTTCTTCTTTTCTCTGACCTGCACGCGCGCGTGTTACAATGAGACAGACAGACAGAGAAAGAGACACAGAGAGAAAGAGGGAAAGAGCCAGAGAAAGAGAGAGAGAGAGAGAGAGAGAGAGAGAGAGAGAGAGAGAGAGAGAGAGAGAGAGAAGCGAGAAAGAGACGGAGAGAGAAATAGAGAAAGAGAGAAAGAGACAGACCGAGAGAGAGAGAGAGAGATTGTGTTCGCGTGCGCATACGTCCATAATGCGTGCGTGTGTGTGTCTGCGCTTGACGGCTGGAGCAAGGTGGGAGGCGAGAACAATGTGAAAGAGGAGTTGTTGCCGAGTGCAGAAGAAGAAGAAGAAAGAGAGGGAGAAAATAGTGCGGGGGGAAAAGGGAGGAAGGTGAAGCGGAGGAGGAGATAAGGGAGAAGAACGATGGGGGGGGGGGGGGTGAGAGCTTGAGGAAGAGGAGAAAAGGGAGGATGAGGAGGAGGAGGAAGAAGAGGAATTGGAGGATAAGGATAAGTACGAGGATGAATAGACGGAGAAGGAACAGGAGGATGAGGAGGGCGAGGTTGAAAAGGAAGAAGAGGAGGAGTGTGAGTATGAGTAGGAAGAAGAGGAAAAATAAGATAAAGAAGACGAAGGAGAAGGAACACGAGGATGCCACCGCAACCCAAACCACACACGCACGCAGTCGAGGGCCACAACTCCGCGAGGCAACCGACAACATAACAACTCCTTAAATTTTAGCCATCCATCTAATTGCTCACCCGTGTGCTGTGCAATTACAGAATCCCTCCCTTCCCTCCCTCCCTCCCTCCCTTTCCCTCCCCCCCTCCTGCCCTTTCCCTCCCTCCCTCCCTCCTTTTCCCTCCCTCCCTCCCTCCCTCCCTCCCTTTTCCTCCCTCCCTCCCTCCCTTCCCCTCACCTTCCCTCCCTCCCCCCCCCCCAAGCACCATCATTAACTAGGTCCCGTCGTTTCTTCCCCGGCGCAGCCTTCGAAACCTACCCCTTTAATGCATCTTCGTACCCTCTCACCTCCGCGTCTGCCTCCTTTCCCTCCCCCCCCTTCCCCTCCTCACTTCGCGTTCCATTTCCGAGAATTCCAGACGCTCTCCCCTCACCCCCCCCCCTCGCCCCCCCTTCGTTCTCAATAATACCCGCACCCTCAGTGCCTCGCTCCCCCCCCCCCCCCCCCCCCCCCCCCGCCTCACTGCACCCGCCGTCTGTCACCTCTTTTTCCTCTTGTTTCCTATTTTATTTTTCGTCTCTCCCCTTCCCTCTGTCTCTGTGTCTCTGTCTGTCTGTCTGCCCGTCTGTTTTTTTTTTTCTAGCTTATTCTCTTTCTCTTTGACCCTCCCTCTCCCTTCCTCCTTCCCATTCCAGTTCTGAAATCGTGTCCCCTTCCTCCTTCGTCCCCTCTCCCCTTCCCCCTCCCCCCTCCCCTGCCTCGCAAGCGCATCCGGCGGGCCCGCGTATCGGCGCGAGGGGGGGGGGGGACCGGCGCCCCCTGCCCCTTCCCCTCGCTTCGCCCGGGCGCGGCGCTGCAAGCCTCCTGTCTAAATATTCCCCAGCTGCCCGAGTCCGCGTGCCCAAGCAGACCCAAGTCCCCAGCTGCCCCTATCCGTTATACCCTTCCCGTACCCTCGGCGCTCCCACCCACGCCACCTGTTCCACCTCATCCTTCTAATTACGGGCCTCTCTATCACGCCCGCCCGCCCTCCCGCAGAGGCCGCGACGGGCGGGAGCGGCTGCCGGAGGTCGTCAGGCGGAGGCGGAGGAGGAGGAGGAGGAGGAGGGGAAGGAGGAGGAAGGCGAGGTGGCAAAGGAGGCCGAGGAAGAGGTGGATATCAGGAGGAGGATTAAAGTCTTCAGGAGGACGAGGAGGAGGGTCTCGAGGAGGAGGGTCTCGGGGAGCAGGGTCTCCATTAGGAGGACGAGATACGGGCGGCGGCGGCGGAGGAAGAGG
The DNA here is from genome assembly GCF_019202785.1 of Penaeus chinensis. Lineage (NCBI taxonomy): Eukaryota > Metazoa > Arthropoda > Malacostraca > Decapoda > Penaeidae > Penaeus > Penaeus chinensis. The sequence goes on along the minus strand of NC_061850.1, from coordinate 30,369,767 downwards.
AGAGGAGTCTGCAGGAGGACGTCGACAGGCCCCCCTGTGAAACGCCGCCGAGGCTCCGCTGCGGTTATGACTCCCCCCCCCCCCCCCTAAAAAAAAGAATAACAAAAGAAAAAAGAAAAAAATAAATATCGCGGTAATGCATTTCTTTTACTCTTATCGCCATCCGGAAACGATAGAAAATAAACAAGCGTAGCGATATGACACTTTTTTTTTCTCTCATTATCACCTCTCGTCTACACGTCTGCGATGAACAATCGTTTTCAAAATAATAATCCTCTGATCATTTATCAACATCGCCATTAGCATTATCATCATCACAAGCATTAGTAATAGCACAAATAGTAAATACTGATGATGATTATGTAACAAAATGATAACCATAATTAAATGAACCTGACATCGTTGGCAACCCCTTCCCGTCCGTCGCCGTCAGACTCAAAAATCAATTTAAATAACAATAACATTAAACAATTCTAAAGAACAATGATAAAGGTGAGTAAATGAGAAAAAAGAAGATAAAAACCCAAAACTAATGAAGACACGAAGAAAGAAAATAATAAAGAAAACTAAAAAAACAAAAAAAAAAAAAAAACAACGAAGAAAGGAAATACTAACACTAAACAAACCTAATAAAGAAAGGACAAAGAAAAAGAAAAGAAATAAGAAGCCAATAACAACAGATAACAAACCCACCAACCAACAAAAGAACTTTTTTTTTTTTTCATAACTTCATAACCGTTGTACAAACTATCCTTGTAATTTATATCCTATTAACATACGGTCAAATACGGTCATTATCCTTAGTGTTACACCTGTCGTGACCGCTCCCCCCCCCCCCCCGCGCCCGCCGTCAGGCACATGTTCACTCAAGGTTAAATAGGAAGGGGGGGAGGGAGGGAGGGAGGGGAAGGGGAAGGGGGAGGGGGAGGGAGAGGGGGAGGGAGAGGGAAAGGGAGAGTGAGAGAGTGAGAGAGTGAGAGAGAGTGAGAGAGAGAGAGAGGGAAAGAGAGGGGGAGGAAGGGATGGAGAAAGAGAGATAAAGAAAAAAAAAAGACGTGTCTGTATTAAGGTCTGATTAATAGTCAGATTCTTTTCTTACTTTTTCTCCCCCCCCTAGCTCTACCCCCCCCCCCACTTAAGGATTCCTCCGCTGTGCATATGTGAGGGTTACATTCTCGCGTGCAGGGGAGGGGTGGAGGGGGAGGGGGAGGGGGGGGAGGAGAGAGAGGTGGAGGGAGAGAGACGTGGTAGGAGAAGTGTGTTTGTGAGAGAGAGAAAGAGGTGGTGGGAAAGGGTACAGGGAGAGAGACTGGCGTAAGGGAGAGGTAGAAGAGGGGGAGGGAGAGGGAGAGGGAGAGGGAGAGGGAGAGTAAGAGGGAGAGGGAGAGGGAGAGGGAGAGGAGAGGGAGAGGGAGAGTAAGAGGGAGAGGAGAGGAGAGGGAGAGGAGAGAGAGGGAGAGAGAGAGAGAGAGAGAGAGAGAGAGAGAGAGAGAGAGAGAGAGAGAGAGAGAGAGAGAGAGAGAGAGAGAGAGAGAGAGAGAGAGAGACCGAGAAACAGACAAGACAGAGCAGCGAGAGCGAGAGAGAGAGGGAGGAGGGGGGGGAGGGGTTAGGACTGTTACTGTAGAGGTTACCTGGCATAAAAGCGGATTCTGCGACAGGGTTCTATGGTAATATTCCCCAGGGCGCCGCGGACTCCAAGGTCGCTCGCACGAACCCTTCTTGACGCAAAGGACGTGCAGCCAGCGCTAGGCACGCACGCCAGCGCTCTTTTTTGGCCAAGGGGGGGGGGGGGGGTATCGAGTGGAAATTAAAAGGTACTATACTTTCTTATTATCATTGCTGCCATTACCCCAAAGGCACACACAAAGGCCCATACACATGCAATTGCAAAGTCCTCCATCTTCTCCCTCCCCCCCCGCCCCCCCATTCCCCACGTCCCGACGACCGGCCTCCCGAACACGTCGCATCTGAACGAACTCGCCGAGTCCGGACGGCGGGGAATTTTGACGACCTCGAAAACACTTACGCAGCAGCTCACTTACGCGGACTATTCGATGGAAGAATGGTCGGTTATCCGGACTATCCCATGAAAGAATGTTCAGTTATCCTGACTATCCGATGGTAGACTTCTCACTTGTTCGGACTATGCGACGGAAGATAGCCCACTTATGCGGACTATCCGATGGAAAAATGCTCCCTTATCCGGACTGTCTCATTAAAGAATGGTAAGGTTGGCTTAACCGGTATAGGTAACATTGGTATGAGTTCCCCGCGCGTCCCATTTATCCGTAAAAAACGTGATGGTCGTCCATTCGCTCTTCCGAAAATCCGTCTCGTATATCCGGCCAAAAAAAAAACCTACTTGTTCTTTTTTCATCCTTATACATTCCTCTCGCTTATCAGGAAAAAAAAAAAACGCGATGGTCCTCTAGGTCCTTAGGTTCTTAGACCTTCAGTTATCCATACAAACCCATCTCACTTAGCCGGACACACACGCTCTAGGACTGATTTCGCAAATGGAACAGGACTCCACCAACGAACACCTCAGCTTTTTTTTTTCTTTTTTTTTTACGTACACTGTCACGCCACGACCGAATTTCCATGCCATTGTTAGGCCTACGGACGCGGGTCATACAACAGGTATATAATGGATGCCCAAAAATGACTCTTCGCTTCTGTTCCCCTTGCCAATCGTGTCCCATTTCCCCTCCGCCGGGTCACGCGGCCCACTCTCTATAGTCTTCGTCATTTCTTTCTCTCTCTCCTTCGTCTCCTATTCTTAACGACGTGTGGGGGATATCAGAGGGACCTTTTATAACCTCTCAGATTTACGATGCGGGGTTGTCACGTTGTCACGTCTCCGAAAACATTGGAATTAGATTTACTCCCTCCCTCCTTTCCTTTCCTTTCCTTCCCCTCCCTCATTCCCTCCCTCCCTCCCTCCTTCCCCTCCTTCCCTCCCTCCCTCCCTCCTTTCCTTTCCTTCCCTTCCCTTCCCTCCTTTCCTTTCCTTCCCCTCCCTCCTTCCTTCCCCTCCCTCCTTCCCTCCCTCCCTCCTTCCTTCCATCTCTCCATTCCACCTTCCCACCCTCCCTTCCCGTCCCTCCTTTCCTTTTTCTTTCCTTCTCTCCTCTCCTCTCCTCTCTTCTTTTCCTTCTCCTTCTCATTTCCTCCCCTCTCCTTCGCCCTCCCCTTTTGCATATGCATCCTCCCCCACGTGCCTTCTTCAAGCCCAGGGCTAAGATGCACAGTGAATGCATGCTTGCTTGCTAACTTCGCCCCCCCACTCCCTTCCCAACTCGCCCCCTGACCCTCACTCCTCTCCACTCACCCTCCCCATCTCCTACCCCTTCGCCCTCCCTCTCACCCCACCCTTCCCCCCTCACCCCGCCCCTCCCTGACTATGCTGCCGTGTGCATGACTGCATTCCATCATGCACGAGCGAATTCGCTTAGTTTAGGCGAGGGAGCCTCCGCCACTGGGCCACTCGGACCCTCAACCGGCCCGGGAAAACAGACGAAAAACACAAATAGAAATGCACCAATCTGCGCCCATCTTGCATTCCTATGCAAAAAACGACTGCAAAAAAACAAATACCACCCAAAAGCAAGAAGAATAGAACAGCAAACTGCAAAGAAACACAAAAAAAAAACACAGTCCTCGAGGAAAAACAAAAAGGGAGAACAAAAGATCAGCCAGAAAAGAAATAAAATAAAAGAAAAGAAAAAGAAAAATCTTGCTGTCTCCGTCGTTGCAGTCACGTGCTCCGTCTGCATGTCTACTGGTTCCGCCCAGAGGCCTACCTTGCCTCCCATTGGTCGTGACGGGCGGCCGGACACGCCCAAAAACAAGAGGCAGGGGGGAGGGAGAGAGAGGAAGGGGGGGTGTGGGCGGCCTAGCTTGTTTCCGAGTCAGACTAGCGAGGTCGCGAGAGAAGGGGGAGAGGGGAGGGGAGGAGGGGGGAAGGGGAGGAAGGAGAAGAAGGCGGGGAGTGGGAGGAGGAGGAGAGGAAGGGGGTTGGGGAGTGGGCTTCTAACCCAAAGGCCATGAATAATTGAAGAGCTCATTGAACGAATCTCCTGTTTAAAGCGAAGTCTGACTGCTTGCAAGCAAAGGGGACGGCTGAGCTCAGCATCCCGAACGGCGGCGCTGACGAAAATAAACTGAATGTGCGGCGTGAGCGAAGGATGGGAGGGGAAGGAGGGGAGAGGGGAGGCAGATGGGGTCACGGGAAGAAGAGGAGGGAAGGAGAGGGAGAAGGAGAAGAAGAGGGAGAAGAAGAGGGAGAAGAAGAGGAGAGAGAGAGAGAGAGAGAGAGAGAGAGAGAGAGAGAGAGAGAGAGAGAGAGAGAGAGAGAGAGAGAGAGAGAGAGAGAGAGAGAGACGAAGACAAAGATTCCATCACCCTAACCAACACACTCCAATCCTCTCGTTAACTCGGGTGAATAAAAAAGAAAGAAAGAAAAAAAAAACAAGAAAAAATCATAATAATAATACAGCTTCCATTTTTTCTTGCTGTTCGCACTGCTGCAGGCCATAAAAATCCAGGCCTTCACGAGGGATGCCAGAAGGCCGCCTGCACCACCTAGCAACTGGTCACGATCCTCCGCCCGGGCTCGCTCTCGCTCTCGCTCTCATTCTCTCCCTCTCTCTCATTCTCTCAGTCTCTCTCTCTCTCATTCTCTCTCTCTCTCTCTCATTCTCTCTCTCTCTCTCTCTCTCTCTCTCTCTCTCTCTCTCTCTCTCTCTCTCTCTCTCTCTCTCTCTCTCTCTCTCTCTCTCTCTCTCTCTCTCTCTCTCTCTCTCTCTCTCTCTCCCTCTCTCCTCTCTCCTCTCTCTCTCTCTCACCGTTTTTCTTCCTTCCCTCCCTCCCTGCCTCCCCACCTTTCCTCCTCCCGAAAGACGAGGCTACCAACTTCAAACCAGCCATCACGTGGCCGTCGCGCCCGGCCAGAAGAGCGTAATAAGACAAAAACCGCCGATAAGACGGATCAGCTTCCGTCCTCGCAGGGGAAGAGGTGTCGACTGCACGAATCTATCGGGATTGGATGTCGCCGCAGCACCTTTCTCCACGGCTTTCTTCATTATTTCCATGCCTTTGTATCTCTTTCTTGCTTTCTTTCTTTCTTTCTTCATCCTCTTCCTTCTTCTTCTTCTTCTTCTTCTTCTTCTTCTTCTTCTTCTTCTTCTTCTCCTCCTCCTCCTCCTCCTCCTCCTCCTCCTCCTCCTCCTCCTCCTCCTCCTCCTCCTCCTCCTCCTCATCTTCAATCTTTCTTTCTTTCTTTCTTTCTTTCTCCTCCTCCTACTTCTCCTCCTCCTCCTCTTCATTCTCTTTTCCTTTCTTCTCCTTTCTCCTTCCTCTTCCTTCTCTTATGTGTACGCGACGCCCCGGCCACTTCCGCATCACCCCCCCGCCCCCCCGTCGCCCGCAGAGCCGCGGATTCGCCCGGCCGCCCGAAGGACCGGCGTCTCGCGTGCCCGGCGGCGGCTCCGCTCCCCAGCCTCAGCCTCGGCCCTGAGGCACCTCGGACTCCAGTCTCCCGCTTCGGGTGCATTTTCAACGGCGCTTCTCTAGCTCTGGCGAGTCTAGGCGGATTTCAAAACGGTTTTATTGCTCTCCTGACTGCATGATGACATTGGCCAAACTTGTACGACGAACGACATTACCAACACGAGAAAAATCAAGAAATCACAAGTACCAGCGCACAAATCCCTCCAACGCTGGCCCTCTCCTTCCCCAGGTAGCGTCCCCCCACCTGGCTGCTGACGAGGCTGCCTCCCGCCCCGAGCCAGGTTCCAGCGCCAGGCAGAGGCAGTGGCACCTCGGCTCCAGGGCCCCGAGAGGCGCCCCTGCGAAAGAGGTTATCTGCAACCGACGAGTATCGGGAGGTCGGTTCTTGGAACTGCTCAACTGATGACTTGCCGAGGCAGCCTTCAACATCGTGCACATGCAAGCTAGATTATGCAACTACGCATTTTGCTATGCATGCAAGCCGCGCGCCCGCATGACATGGAATCCCACCCGGACGATAAATAACAGACGAACCAAAAAACAACAACAACATCTACAGCCACCAACATAAACAGTAAAAACGCCAATAAGAAAAAGAAATCAATCTAAAATGCAAGAAAAAAACGCAACATTCCTCCCCCCCCCCCCCCCATTCCCCAAAAGAGGCACCCGAGTGAACGAACTAAACCGATTCAGTGAAGAGAGCATCAGGAGAACCTAATACCTCGTGAATATCAGTCCCGCCCCCCTCGCCCCCCCCCCCCCCACCGCTCGCTTAATATGGATAAACTTCCAAGAAGTGAAACCATAGCACCTTGGCGGCGGGACTCGGGCCTGTCACAGCCGCAGTTGTCATGGAGAGGGAAAGGGGAGGGGAGAGAGGGGAGGGGAGGGGAGGGGAGGGGAGGGGAGGGGAGGGGAGGGGAGAGAGGGGAGGGGAGGGGATGGAAGGGGAGGGGAGAGGGGGAAAAGGATGGATGTAAAGAGGGGGAGAGGAGAGGGAGGATAGGGAGGAGAAGAGGGGGAGAGGAGAGGGAGGAGAAGAGGAGAATGTAAGGAGAGGGGGAGAGGAGACGGAGGAAGGGAGAGGAACAAGCGAGGAATCGGGGGAGAAAGAGGAGGAGGGAGAAGGGATGAAGGATAGAAAAGAGGGAAGAGAAGGGAGAAGGAGAGAGCAGGAGAGAAAACAGGAGAGAGACTAAATCGATGCCAGAGACGATAATGGAGAAATACAAAAACAATCAAACAAACAAAAACAACGAGAAAGGAAAGATAAATGAAATAGAAATACACCAATAAATTCAAAGGAAGCCGCCAGAACGAGCGAGGGAAGCGACGGCTCATGAAAAACGAGCCAGAAATCATAACTGGCTTAGTCATGGCGGTCAAATGAAGACACATGCATGGCAGATGCAGGAGAAAATGCATGTGTAATGGAATCATCATGCGCAGTATCATGATTCAGTCATGAAAACAGACACTCGCGGTAACATACGTGCGTACATGCATGTATGAAGTATATAATTACATACTCAAGTTATGTACAATCATAAGATAACTGTCTCTCTCTCTCTCTCTCTCTCTCTCACACACATACACACTAACACAAACATGGCCACACGGACACACACACACACACACGGGCACACACACACACACACACACACACACACACACACACACACACACACACACACACACACACACACACACACGGACACACACACACACACACACACTGAATTCTGAACTCAACACAAAAATCCCTCCTTGCCTGATCAACACAGAGGTTTGCAACATCACGACGCGCAACATCCGGGTTGCAAAGAGGTAAAGCAGCAAGAAAGTGTTAAACAGGAGAATGAAAGAGAGGATAAGAGAAGATAACAAAGAAGGAAAAGGAGGCGAGAGAAGATAAGGAAGGGGAGATAAGGTGACAGAGAAGAGAAAGAAAGAGATAGGGAGACAGGAGAGAAAGAACGAAGGAAGGACACACGAGAGAGATAGACACACAAAGAGAAAGAAACCCGAGATAGTAACAGCAAAGGGTTTACGGACAAGAGGTGAAGAAAATAGGAATAAGCAAAGGAGAACGAAGTTAATAAAGAATAGAAAGAATAATAGAGGGGGAGAAAGAGGGAGGGAGGGAGGAGGGAGGGAGGGAGGGAGGGAGGGAGGGAGAGAGGGAGGGAGGAGGGGAGGAAGATAGATAGAGAGATAGAAAGCGAGAGAAAGAGTAAGAGAAAGAAACAGAAGTTTTGAGTTATGTAACCATCCTCCTCCTTCACCCCCCCCCCCCCCTCCACCTACGCCCTTAAAGAGCTGACCACCGACGTCTTAACAAGAGGTTACACGTGTACCACTAATCGGACTATACAGAGAGACAAGCACCCCCCCCCCCCCCACGGAATCTACCCTCCCTCACCCCCTACCATCCCCCTACCTTCCCCTTCCCAAGCCCCCATAATCTCCCCCCTACCCAATTTCTGAAATCCCTACCCCAATTTTCTCTCCACCTCCACCCTAATCTCCCCTCCCCTCCCTTCCCCTCCCTTCCATTCCCTACCTCCCTCCCCTCCCCTCCCCTCCCCTCCCTTCCTCCCTTCCCTACCTCCCTCCCTCTAATTCCCTTCCCCCATCCCTCCCTTCCCCTCCCTTCTAAGTCCCTCTCCCCTCCCTCCCCTCCCCTCCCCCGACCCCCTGCGTCCACGGCTGTTTCCAAAACTCACAATCCCGCTCGATCTCCCGATGACTTCTACCTCTGATTATTCATCGCTCGCTGCCTGTAATTAACAACAACCCTTTCGGTGGCCGGCCTGTAATTATGCACAGTAAACCCCTCCCGGCCTTTTCGGAAATAAAAATAAATATAAAAATTCCGAGGCTAGGGTAGAGGGGAAGAGGGTAGGGGGGAGGGCAAAGGATGGAGAGAGGGAGAGGGAGAAAGAAGAAAGAAAGAAAGAAAGAAAGAAAGAGAGAGAGAATTAACGAGAAATAACAAACACACACACAAAAAACTCGACCAACATAGGAATATTAGCCAAACAGATAAAAAAAAAGAGCCCCCCCTAAACCAACTCATCCCCCACCCTTTCCCCCTCCCCCTACCCCACCCACGGCGTTCCCGATTAGCAAGGGCGCTGCTTATTCGCGGCCCGTGACCTTGCGCCATCGCCGTCAGAGCCCCGCGTCGCCGTCGCTCGTTACGCAAGACGGGCGGGCGGCCGAGCGGACAAGCAGACGGACGGGCGGGTGAACGGGTGGGCGGGTGAACGGGTGGGCGGGTGAAGGAGTGGGCGGGTGAACGGGTGGGCGGGTGAACGGACGGGCGGGTGAACGGGTGGGCGGGTGAACGGGCGGACAAGCAGACGGACGGGCGGGTGAACGGGTATGCGGGCGGAAGGGCAGACGGGCGGGTGGACGGGCGGCGACCTAGCTCTCACGCAGCTGATTGCACAAGATAAAGGCGGAGAGACGGAGAAAGAGAGAAAGGGGTAAAGAGAGAAAGACTGGGAGGAAAAAAGGAGAGAGCAGTGGATAAGAAAAAAGAGGAAAGAGAAAGGGAAAAAGAAGAAAAAAATTGGGAGAAGGGAAGGAGCAAGAGACATTGAGAGACACTAAGAAGAGAAAACGAATTGGGGGAGAGAAGAGAGAACGAGAGGAATGGAGACAGAGGAAAGAGGACTGGGAGACAGGAAGGAGAGATGCAAGGATGAGGCCTCCGTTGCAGGATGATGGTCATGCACGATAAGGAAGCTTGGTGCAGGATTTGGGGGGGGGGGGTGAGGAGGGAGGAATGGGATGAGATATTATGTGTGCAACCACACACACACACACACACACACACACACACACACACACACACACACACACACACACACACACACACACACACACACACACACACACACGCTCGCCTCCGCCCACAAAGCTCCATTAATCAGCCCGAAATCATTGCGCCATGAAGAGGAGGAGGAGGAGGAGGAGGAGGAGGAGGAGGAGGAGGAGGAGGAGGAGGAGGAGGACGAATCAGGAGGAGGAGTAGAAGGAAACAGGAGGAGGAGGAGGAGGAGGAGGAGGAGGAGGAGGAGGAGGAGGAGGAGGAGGAGGAGGAGAAGGAATAAGGAGAAAAAGAAGAGGAGGAGGAGGAACAATAAAAAAAAGAATAATAATAATAAGATGAAGAAGAAAGAAAGAAAAAAAAAAAAAAGGAAAAGAAGAGGCGCCCCTACAATAGGTCTCCGGGTGAGGAAGCGCCACGAACCCCAATTATAGAAAAAGGCTGTAAACGCAGACTGGCTTTGGTAATGACAGGATAGAGGGCGGCTGGTTCTCTCTCTCTCTCTCTCTCTATTTCTCTCTCTCTCCCTCTATTTCTCTCTATTTCTCTCTCTCTCTCTCTCTCTCTCTCTCTCTCTCTCTCTCTCTCTCTCTCTCTCTCTCTCTCTCTCTCTCTCTCTCTCTCTCTCTCTCTCTCTCTTTGTTTCTTTTGCTTGTTCTATGCCCCCTCCTCACCTCCTCCGCCATTTCATTTCCCACCTTCCTCCTTTTCTTCTTCTTCTTCTTCTTCTCCCCACACCCACCACTTTACCCCCCCCCCCTCCCTCCCTCACTACTTCCACCACAACCACCACCTTCACTCCCCCCCCTTCCCCTCCCCCCCTCGGTGACATGAGGAATGATCCGAGATGATCCACGGCGGCGATAAGTCACGTCCCCCCCCCACACCCCCGATAACGCGCGCGATAAGGAATGAGAGATGATCATGAGGGTTGATGACGGCTCTTAGGAGGCGTCATGTGCGAGTGAGGAATGAGGCATCAGGGGCTAGTCATGTACGAGTGAGGTTTGTGGTATGAGGCATGAGGAGTGAGGCGTTAGGGGGTAGTCATGTACGAGTGAGGCGTGAGGCATGGGGTATAAGGCATGGGGTATAAGGCGTGGGGTATAAGGCGTGGGGTATAAGGCGTGGGGTATAAGGCGTGGGGTATAAGGCGTGGGGCATGAGGACTCTCGGCATCAGGTGTGGGACCCTTGCGGACCCAGGCCGGTTTCACAACGCTTTCGACAGCCTTCGAAGAGTGAGGGTGGGGTAAAAAGGGGTATTTTACGTGCGTCTGCCACAAAGGTGCGGGGGAAGAGGAGGCGGTTTCGTACCCTGAAAAGATATATTTGGCAAGGCATGATAAAGGTACACTTTTGCGAGGTATAATAGAGGTGAGGCAAGAAGTGAAATACCCATTTCGAAATAAGGGGCACTTCGTTAGGGACACGCGGGTATTCTCTACAAGCTTTAATTTATGAATATTATACACCTGGATGTTGAGCCATCTGTGTAGGGGCATGTGCGTGCGTACGTGTATTTGTGTTAGTGTCAGGGGGCAGTGGGTTTGGGTATGGGAACGGGGGTTCTCGTGGGGCACGCACGGCCACTCGGAGCAGTCATGA
>NC_061850.1:30348805-30356305 GCF_019202785.1 Penaeus chinensis | reverse complement strand
GAGAGAGAGAGAGAGAGAGAGAGAGAGAGAGAGAGAGAGAGAGAGTATGTGTGTGTGTGTGTGTGTGTGTGTGTGTGTGTGTGTGTGTGTGTGTGTGTGTGTGTGTGTGTGTGTGTGTGTGTGTGTGTGTGTGTGTGTGTGTGTCCGTGTGCGTACGAGTGTGCGAGTGAGCGTGCACGCGCTTGTGTGTGTGTTTGCGTGTCAGCAAGCGTTTCACGTTACGTGCTTACTCTTACTCACCCGAACCCCGTTCCGAGCCTCTCGCATCCTCACCTGAAAAGAAAAAGACATTCCATTAGTAAAGCAAACGCAAACACAACCGAACGAATAAACCTGTAAATAATGACCTCGGTTCTTTTATCTCTATCTGGCGATCCCATTAAGCGGAGCCGAGCCCTCCACACGTACTGGTTAACCGCGGCCACTGAATCCGCAGCTGGGCAGGTGCACAGGCGCGCGGGCGCTGGCAACGCATCTGCTCGCGCTAAAAATACACCGAATGGAAAACACACATTTATGCACTCCACTTCGAATGCCTGGATGCACAGCTGTGCAACAGGTATGCACATAGACAGACAGACAAACACACATTCACTAAGACTAATGCATAACCAATTAACCAATCAAAGAGAAATAAAAAAATAAAAAAAATCCCAGTAAAGTAAAACAGAATGAAATCATCGCCAGGAGAATATTTGAACCAAGGAGGATATGTTTTTTGTTTCTTTGTTTTTGTTTTATTTTCGCCGTCTTTAAGTAGGGTACACATGGCGCGTCACAGAAGGCCAGGTTACTCATCCATACTCATTCATCACATCCATCATGGTACGAATTCCCCCCTCCCCCCCGCCTTCCCCATATCTCCCCCTCACCCCACACACTCCCACCTCCCTTCTCCGTAGTTGAAGCTCCCCCTCCCTTCTCCTCCCTCACAACACTCCCCCTCCCCTCCCCTCCGCCTCCCCTCCCCTCCGCCTCCCCTCCCCTCCCCTCCCCTCCCCTCCCCCACCATCTGTACTACCCCCCCCTTCACCACCACTTCCCCAACACCACCACCTCCGCTCCCTTGAACACAACCTCCCTATCAACTCCCCCGGACGCACTTTCCAACGAGGTCAAGGCGTCCTCAGGTCAACCCCTTTGGTGGTCATTTTGCGAGCGAGGCGGATAAGCAGATATGAAGGTGGGTTGTATTTATAAGCTCCGAGATTGCGCGTTCCTTTCACGCCCCCCCCCCCCCCCCGCTTCATCTCCCGCCTCCCTCAGCCTCTCTTTTGCTAGTCTCTCCCCCTATTATATTCCTCTCTCTGCTCTGTTTCCTTTACGTCTTCAGTCTTTTTTTTTTTTTTTCCCCTCCTATTCCCGCTTCTTGGAATACCGCATCTCGTATTTTTTTTTTTTTTTTTTTCGTTTTCGCTTCGATGTCTCTTCCTTCCTTCTTTATCGTCTCCCTTTCCCTTTTTCCTCACTTTCTCACATCATCACCTTCTCCTCTCTTCACTCTCCACGTAATACCTCTTATTCTCCAGTCCCCCCTCCCCATCCCTCTCCCTCTCCCTCTCCCTCTCCTTCTCCTTCTCCTTCTCCTTCCCCTTCCCCCTCCAACTTTGCACCCCTCCCTCCCTCCCCCTCCCCCCCCATCGCCTTTTAACTAATAATACACCACCGGCCAAGTGTTTCTATGGGGGGGGGGGGTCTACCCGACCTACCCCCATTAATCAGCCTTCACCCTCCCATTCCTTCTCCCTTCCCCCCCCCCCCCCCCCATCCCTGAAGATGCTATACTGCAGCCCTTGAACACTCCGGGGCGGGGTTGGGAGGGGAGGGGGGGGGGGGGTAATGGGTGAAAAGTTTTGGCATCACGGGGAGGGAGGGAGGGAGAGGGAGAGAGGGAGTGAGAGAGGGAGGAGTGAGGGAGGGGAGGGGAGGGGGAGGGAGAGGGAGAGTGAGGGATGGGAGAAAGGGATATGGAGGGAAGGAGGGAGGGAGGGAGGGAGGGAGGGAGGGAAGGGAGAGGGAGTGAGGGAGGGGAGGGGAGGGGAGGGGAGGGGAGGGGAGAGGAGGGGAGGGGAGAGGAGGGGAGGGAGAGGGAGTGAGGGAGGGGAAGGGAGGGGAGGGGGGGAGGGGAGGGGAGTGAGGGAGAGGGAGAGAGGGGAAGGGGAGAAGGGAAGGAGAGAACGGGGGCAGGGCGAATGAGAAAGTGGAAGTGGGAAGGAGGAAGAAAGAAAAAGGGAAAGGAGAGAGGCAAGAATAGGAAAGGGAAAAAAGAGAGCGAAAAAATGAAAAGGGAGAGCGAAGAAAAAAAAGAGGGGAGAAGAGACGAGAAAAGGGAGAAGGGAGAGGAGGGAAGGGGAGAGGGGGGGGAGGGGGAGAGCCATCACCTGAAGGCTGCCGTTGCCAAAAGAAACAAGGGTGAGGCGTACAGAGTCACGCCCGCTGCAAACGCCCGCTGCAACTCCCTTTCCCCCCTCACATCTATCTACTTCTACTATCTACTTCCCCATCGATCTACTTCTACTATCTACTTCCCCATCTATCTATTTCTATTTACTTCACCATCTATCTACTCCCACTGTCTACTTTCCTCTTCTAAACTGAAAATATAATCCGTTGCAAGAAAACAAAACGAAAAGAGAAAAAAAAGAAACCATACTAATCTGGCTGATAAAAATACAAAAAGCAAATAAAAAAAGTAAACGAATAAAGGCAATAATAAAGAACCAAAATAATCCCTCCTTCCACTCGCTCATTCCTTCTTCGTTTTTTTCAAAAGATCCTCAAAATAGCAGACATACCATGGCTGTTGCATGAGCTGGCTGACACCTCTATTCAAGCTTGTTGCAAAAGTTGCACCTGGGGACGTTGCCAGGTGGGGTCTGCGCAACCTCCTCGTACTTTGCAATTTTGTTCATTGCAAGGTATTCGTCAAAGGGGGAGTAAATTAAAGAGAAATATGGGTGATAAGTTTACACACACACACACACACACACATACATATACATATGATAAGGTATTTGTCAAAGGAGGAGGGAAATCATACAAAAATATATATGATAAGTGCGTGTGTTTACATGTAGAACACTATGTGTATGTGTGTATGTACGTGTGTTTGCTTGTACTGAGAGTATTTATCAGCTTATCTGTATAAGATTTCGAACCACTTGACTCATTGCTTACAAATATGTTCCAGTTTGTTTGCCAGTTCGTGTGCTTGGCCGAGTGGGTTTGTTTGGGGATACATATGTTTACATGCTTTTTTTTGTTTGTTTGAGAGTGTGTGTGTGTGTGTGTGTGTGTGTGTGTGTGTGTGTGTGTGTGTGTGTGTGTGTGTGTGTGTGCAAGTCTGCGCGTATATGTGCGTGTGAGTGCGTGCGTGCGTGCGTGTTTGCGTGTGTGTATGTGCATGTGTCTTCGTGTGTTCCGACCTCCCCCTCCCCCCTCCCCCCGGGCGCGGGTACTCGCCAGGGAAATGAACCTGATCCAAGGAATTCTCTAAAGTTAGCCCGGGCGGAAGTTGGCCAGCCGGACGCGTCGCGCGGTAATCATTTCCGGAGATGCCCATACGAGGCGGAAGTGCAGGCGAGATGCGCGCCCGAGGATAATGCACGCCGACCGCACGCTTCCGCAAAGTGCGCGGCGCCGGACTCTCGCAGAAACGCAATTCGCGCGGAGATGCAGAGGCCCAGACGCGCGTGCGGGTAGGCCTACGCGGGGGTTTCGGTTTCCATTATCTATTCGTCTGTCTGTCTGTGTCCGCTTGTCTACTTGCCTGTCTCTCTCTTTTGCCTTCCCTCTCTCATTCTCTCTCACCCTCCCACCCTCCCTCCCTTTCTTTCCCTCCTTCCTCCTTTCCTCCCTCCCTTCCTCCCTCCTCCCTTTCCCACTCTCCCCTTCACACCGGATGTTTTGGCGCGGCCCGGGATAAAACGACGGCAAAGAACGCTACGGATACGACTGGGAAAAGACGGATAAACTTTGCGAGAGCCAAAACACGCGGACAAAACGGCTCCCTAACAATGCAAAAATGCACAGCAGGAAGAAGAAACGGAAAGGAAAAAAACAAAATAAACGGGAAGCACACACACACACACACTCACAAACAGAATTATTTACCTTTCACTCACTCAAACACTCACACACTCACTCACACACACATCACCCCCAACCACAAAAAAACCCTGCCATTTAGAAGCCTCATCACCAAACGCCCGTAATCAACACCCTCGGCGGACGGGCTCGAAACAGCGGGGTCCCTCTCCTTAAGAAACTTGGCGATGATAAATCCGAAAATTCTTGGAGGAATGCACGGGAGCCGCAGGTCGATTGTCTGCGAGGCCGTCCCTGATTGCTCATTGATCTCCTTATTGAGAAAGGTGAAGGCGAGGGAATCGAGAGGGAATGGGGGAGGGGAAGGGGGAGGGGGAGGGGAAGGGGATGGAGAGAGAAAGGCGAAGACAAGGGATAGATAGAGATAGATAGATAGATAGATAAATAGAGAAAGAGAGAAAGAAAGAGAGAGAGAGAGAGAGAGAGAGAGAGAGAGAGAGAGAGAGAGAGAGAGAGAGAGAGAGAGAGAGAGAGAGAGAGAGAGAGAGAGAGAGAGAGAGAGAGAGAGAGAGAGAGAGAGAGAGCAAGCGAGCGAACGAGAGACAGGGAGGAAGGAAAGGATGGGAGGGACGGAGGACGAGAGGAAGGGAGAGTGGGAGGAAAAATGGACACAGAGAAGCCCTGATCATTATATCCGTGTTGCGAGCCGCCTCCCAGCACACGCTTTTTCAACGTCTAGACAGCGCCGGCCGCCGTGCAAGCAGGCAAGCACACACGAGGCAGTATGCAGACATGGTCACCAAGTTAAAAAAAAACACAAATCTATGAATAATGAGGTTGGCTGAATGCCTAAGAATAAGATTCCACACGTGTACACAACTTATGTGCGCGTTTAAGCCTTTAGGTCTACAGACACCCATGCATGCCTATGCAGCTGATTATGTATAAATGTAGACACATGCATGCATGTATGTATGTAATGGAATGTATGTATTGATGTTTCCATGTATGTATGTTTACGTTTCCTGTTTACACGTTTCCTTTCGTGAAAGTATTTATGTATTCATGTATGCATGTAGTGTGTGTGTGTGTGATTGTGTGTGTGTGTGTGTGTGTGTGTCCCGAGTATTTTCAGAACATGTATGAATTTACGTATTCATGAAATAATTACTGTGTATGCATGCATGCAATATATAGGGAGTTATGTATTCATTTACGTGTATACTGTATGTACGTATGCACACAACGCATATGTAGTTACATACTTAAGTACGTGAGTTATGTACCGTATGTACCGCATATATACACCATGACAGGATTCACACATTGATATTGTACATAATGTGTACGTACCGTAAGCCTTTCCGCATGCACAGGCCCTATAAAACACTCAAGCAACTCTTCTCGCCGACATGAGAATGCTTCCCCCAGCTTCCTTAATGTAAACACGAGCAATTTCCCTTTTCTGAAGACATAACATAAAAGGCTGAGCAGTCCCCCCCTTCTTACCTCCCCCCCCACCAACTCCAGATCACCGTGCGTCAGCCGAGCGACGTCAGCTCGCAAGAGGACGAAAACAGAGGAGAGGGGGGAGGGGGAGGGGGAGGGGGAGGGGGAGAGGGAATGGGAGAGGGAGAGAGAGAAAGAGAGAGAAAGAGAGAGAGAGAGAGAGAGAGAGAGAGAGAGAGAGAGAGAGAGAGAGAGAGAGAGAGAGAGAGAGAGAGAGAGAGAGAGAGAGACGCACACAGAGGAACAAAGAAAAAAAAAGAGAAGAAAATCCGGCAAGGAACGTGTAAATGCATCCGCAAAGCCTGGCCACAGAGGGGAATGTAAGGAAGGTCTATTCCCGCGTGGTAGGCGAAGGCACCGTCGACCTTGCGGCCCGTTAAATCACATACTCCGGATGGCGGTGGTAATGCTGCTCACTGGGGGGGGGGGGGAGTAGAGAGAGGAAGGTAAGGGAGGGGGAAGAGGAGTAAAAGGGGGAAAGGGAAGTGGGGGAGGAAAGGCAGTAGAGAAAGGGAGGAAGAGAGAGAGATAGGAGGGGAAAGAAAAGGGAAAGCAGAGAAGATGGAGAAAAGGTGAAGAGGAGGGGAGTGAAAGAGGAAAGGGGAAAATAATGAGGAGAGAAAAGGGGGAAGAGGAAAGGAAAGAAAGAAGCGAAAAGAAGAAAAGAGGAAGAGGAGAGGCAAGAAAGAGGAGAGGATGGAGAAAAGATGAAGAGGAGGGGAAAGAAAGAGAGGAAAGGGAGAGGAGAGGGAGCAGGAGGGAAGAAAGAGGGGAGGACAGAGGAGAGGGCGCAGAGGGAGAAGCGGACTGGCAACAGGAGTTCGGACTAACGAGGTGGAAGGCAAAGCACAAGGTCGCATTTCTTTCGAGACACAACATCCAGGCAAGCAACACCTTGCACACGGGTATACATCTGTGTACGCGCGTTTTTTTGTCTGTATGCATGTCTGCATATATGTATGTGTGTGTATGTATGTATGTATGTATGTATGTATGTATGTATGTATGTATGTATGTATGTATGTATGTATGTATGTATGTATGTATGTATGTATGTACGTATGTATGCATGTATGCATGTGTCCGATTCCGCCAAGGCTGCCCCCCCCCCCCCTGGCCTCGGCCCGGGCCCGGTGGCCGCCCGAACCGACCCAACCTCAAAGACAGGTCCAGAAAGACCACTAAGTACTGGAAGCAAATTTCGGTCAGGACAGTTTCGCGAGAATTACTTTTGGTTTTATGGGAACAACTCGAATGATTACATTATATACAAATCGTAACTGTATTATTGTTACGGCTGTTTGTGTTATTATTATTGGCATTATCATAATTACCATTGCCATTCTCATTTTTATCCTCATCATCATCACCGTTACATTTAGAAATATTATAATTTCTTATCAACATTATGATCATCTTCACCATAACCGTATAACTTCACCAACACCATTTCTAACAAGATCACCACCATTCAGTCGTAGCTTCATCACCCTCATTACTATAACTAAAATCGCTCATACTAGTATAACTCGTAGCGTGTGCGAGCGAGTGCGAGTGAGAGATTGCGAGTGAGAGATTGCGAGTGAGAGAGAGAGTGCGAGTGAGAGATTGCGAGTGAGAGAGAGAGTGCGAGTGAGAGATTGCGAGTGAGAGAGAGAGTGCGAGTGAGAGATTGCGAGTGAGAGAGAGAGTGCGAGTGAGAGATTGCGAGTGAGGGAGAGATTGCGAGTGAGGGAGAGAGTGCGAGTGGCCGCGTCAGAGTGCCGATAACGCGTTGTTGAGGAAGAGGAGGCAACGTCATCATCATCATCATCAATATATATTCTCACTATCATAACAAACAACACCGTCACCACACAAGCGCCTTCAGTCACCTCCAACTCTTCCCTCTCTCCTCTTCCTTCTCCCTCTTCCCTACTCCTCTTCCCTCTTCCCTGTCCCTTT
>NC_061850.1:30338805-30341305 GCF_019202785.1 Penaeus chinensis | reverse complement strand
AGTTTTTTCCCCTTGCGTCTACTCCGGTGACATGACAGCTGCCGCGGCGGGGCATGCATGACCGCTGACATGACTGGCACGGAGCCTGATAAGCCCTCTTCCAGGAAGCCAAATTGTTTTTGCAATCGCTCTTGCCATTCAACCTCTGACGTCACGTAGGCAGCTGTTGCTATTGACAATATACAATTTTTCTATTTGCTTTATGAGCCCCTGAGTGCCTGCGCCATGCAAATGAGGCCATGCAAGCGACGCCGCAGCCAGCTCGTCATCGGCGTGGGCGCTCGGAGGATCTCTGCCACCCCGACCCACCAACCACTCCCGTCCCCCCCCCACGGACCTCTCCACTCGCCAGCCTCTCCCAGCCCCGTACCCTTCCTCCCCCCACCCCCCTCCTGTTCCTCTCCCCATACCGCTCAATTACCCCAACGTCCGACCCCCTCCCCCCACCCCGCCCAGGGTAATCGCCTCGCCCGTATCCCCCTTCCACCTTCACCCCCACCCGCCTCCACCACCTCCAATCCCCCCCCCACCCGCCCCCCTCACCCCCCCGTCACCCCATATACTATACCGACCTTCCCCCGCCCGCCCGTCCCACCTCCCCCCTCCCCCCCCTCCTCCCCCCTCCCCACCCCATGGCCCCCCCCGCCCCCTCCCCCCACCCCCTTCCTCGGGCAGGCACGGGGAAGTCACAGGAGGGAATCGGGGCGTGGGCGGCGCTGACAAAACACACCCCCCCTCCCCCCTGCTTCCTGTTTGGCCTCCCCCCCCCTTTCACTCCTCTCTTCCTCTTTTCGTCTCCGAATTTTCCTTTTCAGTCCACTCCATTTTGTGTGGCCCAGTTTTCGCCCCTTTTATGCCGTTGTCTGCGCATCCGCCGCTACCCTCGCTGTAACTAAGTAACACGCCCGCTCGTACGGCCGCTCCTCTCCCAACTCCTTGTCCCCATGCTACGGTTCATGCTGTCTTCGTTTCCGGCAGTGCGCCGCGCCGTCGAAGATCACGCGCTTTGCTCCTGCCGGACCGGCCATGCAGGACGCAGGACCGTGCGGGCACGTACGGCAGTCGCCAGGCTGCTACATGAAAAGCAAGGCACGAACCGGCCGACAGGCAAGAAGCGATCGATTGTCCCTACCGTCCTACGCCCTTCTTCTCCCTTCCCCTCCACCTTCCCTCCCCTATCCCCTCCCCTTCCCTCCCCTTCCCTATTCACTCACTCTCTCAATCACTCACTCACACACTCAGTCAGTCACTCCCTCCCCTTCCCTCCTTCCTCCCCTCCCGTCCTTCCTCCCTTTCCCTCCTCCCTCCCTTCCCCTCCTCCCTCCCCTTCCCTCCTCCCTCCCCTTCCCTCCTCCCTCTCTTATCTTAACTCTAACCTTCATACAGGCTGACGCAGTGTCACATTTGCAGGGGATTCCGCTTGATCGTTAAGATAAATTGCCAACTGCTGTGTCATGGTTGTGTCACGTCTTGGTCTCTGCAGGGTGGAGCTGTCAATGCCTCTCTGTGCTGTCAGGTGGGGGATAGGGAGGGGAGGGGGAGCTGGAGGTGGAGGAGGAAAGGGGAGGGGAGGGGAGGGGAGGGGGAGGGGGAAGGTGGAGGGGGAGGGAAGTGAGATGGAAGGGGAGGGGGAAGGGGGTGGAGAAGGGTTAGGGGTTTAATGAGGGGGGGGGGGGGATAGGGGGGTTTAAAGGGTGATTTGGGGAAGAGGGAAATTGGACTGGGTAAGGGTAGGGGGGAGTTTAAGGGGTAATGGGGGGGGGGGGGAGAGTAAGATATAAGAGATAAGCTACAAAGGACGAAGAGTAGGGGAGCAACCCGCCCGAAACCCGACGAAAGGGAAAAGGGGGGAGGGGAAATAAAAAATAGGGTTTAAAAAAGGATAAAAAGGGCCAAGAAACGAATGAAAGAAAGGGGCAATGGACTAAACCGGGGGGGGGAACTAAAATGGGGGGGTGGGAGGGGGAGGGGGGGTAGAGGGAGGACGAATGGGGAGCCGCGGGAGTCTTGTTTGCGTTGCCCTGAGTCCGCCGCCGTCGCTGGTTTGCGTTCAGCCTCGTCGGGAATGGAAGTGATCTTTTTCCGCTTTGTGTTGTTTTGGGTCACTTTGTTTCCCTTTGTTGTTGCCTTAGGTTCTGGCTGTCGGGTGTGCTTTCTGCTGCTGCTATTGTGCTTGCTTTTGGCTTTTCAACTTCTGCTGCCTGCTGTCGGCCGCCGGAGGATCGCTTGCTTTCCCTTTTTTTTTTTTTCTTTTATCGGAAAATGCATCCCGGTTTCTCGTGCATTTGTTGATTACGTTACCCCTTTTGCTCTTTTCTCTTCACGGGACTCGAATTTCTATCTTCTATCTATCTAAAATCTATCTATCTATATATCTATCTACTCCCTATTTTATCTGTCCCTTTTTGCATGTACTTTCCCCCGTGTGCGTGCGTGCATGTAACCCAACTGTATTCCCCCCCCCCCCCCGTTGTGCAATCTGTTTACACTCATCCTTGTT
>NC_061850.1:30331305-30333805 GCF_019202785.1 Penaeus chinensis | reverse complement strand
CTTCTCTCTTTCTACTCAGCTCCACCACGCCCCTTCCAACCCCCCCATCCCCCACCCCCGCCACCGTCTCCCCCACTTTGAAAAAAAACAAGGCACGCGCAGGCATTGTCAAATGTGGCGTCCAAAATGTAAGCTATTGATTGCATAGTTAACCCCGTCTACTGACGTCTAGTGACCTTTCTGTCTGCCTGTCTGCCTGTCCTTCTCTCTGTCTGTCCGTCTCTCTGTCTGTCCGTCTTCTTATATATCTGTCTGGTCTGGTTGTCTGATCGTCTCCCGCCTGTCTGTCGGTGTGTCTGCCTCCCCATCTCTCTCCCCCCTCTCTCTTTCTCTCCCTGTTCCTGTTCCTCTCCTCTCTCTCCCCTCCCCTTCCCCAGCTGTCTCCCTTTGAAAAAACATGCCGAAAGAAAAACTTCCCTCCTCTAGCTTTTCCTCCTTCACTTTCTCTTCTTCCTTCTCTTCGTATTTTCCGTTCGATTTTCTCTTCGTTTTCTTTCGAGATTATAACCAATAGCGCCACCTCAGTTTGGTTTTTTTGTTTTTCGTTTCCCTACTTTCTTCTAATTTTTATCAAATTATTTTTTTTTTTTTTTGCTCATGGACAAAAACATGAAGGAGTAATGATCATGAAGACCAAGCGGGGAATCTTCTGCATGACGACGGCGGTCAGAGGAATGACGGTGACAGGGGGGGGGGGGAGGCCACGCTGAGCACCTGAGAGGTTTTACATTAATTTTGTACAGTCGTAGATCTCCATTACATAAGCTGTCCTCCCTCTTTCTCTTTCTCCCTTTTTTCCCCTCTGCCCCCCTGTCTGTCTGTTGTTGTCTGTCTTCGGTCTGTCTTCCTCGCTTCGCTCTCTCTCTGCAAAAAAACCCCCTTCTCACAATAGTAATAATGAAGGAACAATGCCTTCAATCAGGTGCATGCCCCCCCCCCCCCCCCCCCCCTCCGTCCGAATCAAAAGGCGAAACGCCCGAAACCCCGTGAGGGCTTGATGCCAAAAACCAACTCTTTTAATGACAATGCTTCGCCCTCAGCCAATCAGGCCGCCCCCACTGGCAAGCCGCCTGCCGGCCCGCCCGCCGTCCGCCGCCGCCCACGCCACGACGGCCGCGTGGAGGCGTAGACCGTGTCTCGCCCCCGCCAGACGAGCTCGCGCGCCCGCACCTGCTCCCCACACGTACGAAAAAATGAAGCAATCCCTGAACTGAAACACCCTAAGGGGGCTGTTGATGGGTTTATTTCAGGCCCCTCGTCAGCCCGCGATGAGGCTGTCACCCCGGGAAAAGACTTTAATCTGTAAAGGGTCCGGCGCGCGCAGGGGGGAGGGAAAAAAATCGGCTTGTTACTTCTTCCCCTTCCTGCCCTTCTTCCCATCCTCTCCCCTTTCCTCCTCTGTCCTCCTCCTTCCCCTTCGCCCTTTCTTCCCCTTACCTTCCCTGCTTCCGTCGCTCTACCCTAGCTTCGCGGGAATCCTCCCCCCCCCCTCCTTTGCACTCTCTCACTCACTCATTTACTCATTCAATCACTCACTCATTTTCCCAGGCACTCTCACCCACCCAACAGCTCACTCAACACGTTGTTACTCCCTCCCCCCCCCTCCCCCCCCCTCCTCACTTACTCACTTCACCCCCCTCATTTCTCCACTTGCTCACTCTCCGTCGCTAACTCACTCACTTACTCTCCCATCTGCTCCCTCACCCACTCTCACTCACCCACAAACCCACCCCAGGCATTTCCACTTCTTTCTAGCGAATGGAGGAGAAAAGTATATATTAATACAAAGGCGCGTCATAAAACCGCGATCGTGACATGCTCATTATGCAGCCCTCATTGCGGCCCTAATAACCCTAAGACAATGGCACTAAGTTAAATGCCCGTGAGTGGGGGGGAGGGGGGGGATGTCTACGGGACCTGTTCATTTGGTTTTCCTTTGTTTCATGTTGTTTTAAGTTGTCTGTCTATTGACTATTATCCATCTATCGATCTACTATTTCCTTTCGCTATCTATTGGTCTCAGCCTCGGGGATTTTGTATGCGGGACCTATGTATGTTTTATTTTCTTCATTGCTAGTGGTGGTTGTTTTTAATTGTCTGTCAATTATCTATTTTCATCACCCATTTTATCTTTTCCATCTATTTTCTACCATTTTCTTTCTCGTCGTAATCATCAATCCCCCTTTTTAAAAAGCGGGTTTTCATCATTACCATTGCCTATTTATCACTTAACCACAACCATCATTTATCAAACCCCCTGACTACCCCCCCCCCCTTTTTTTTAGCCAAACCCTTAAGGCAGCTCGCTATTCCCCACAGGCGATCATTACCTTTGGGGGGGGGGGGGGAAACTGGAAAACGGAGACTCCTTCACCAACCCTTTCCCCCTCCCCCTCCCTTCCTGGCACCCCCTTCCTCCTTCCCCTCCCTCCCTCTACTCTTCCCCCCCTTCCCCTACCCCCCCTCCACTCCCTCTACAACTCTATTCCTCCCTTCATTC
>NC_061850.1:30308805-30326305 GCF_019202785.1 Penaeus chinensis | reverse complement strand
TCGAGGTCAAGGCCAAGACAAGGGATACGAACGCAGAGGGGAGGGGAGAGGGAGGGCCGCACACCCTCCTCCCTCCTACCCCCCACCCCCGGGACCCTCTCCCCATCGGAGGCAACACGCGAAGCTGTGCGGTGGACTCGCTGCAAGCCGCTCCTCCACCACACCTCCACCACGCAGCACGCCACCATACTGGAACCTCGGTCTCTTCCTCTTGCCAGCTCTCCGCCCCACCAACGCATCCACCTATCCTCCTCGTCACACGAATGGGCCTAATCCAACTATCCACACTGATCCATTCTACCTATCCACCTAGCGATACTGACCTAACCCACCCCTCCACCTCCACCTCCTCCGCTCCGTTTCCCTCGAGCCCCCAAGCCGAGATGTTCCTGCCCGTCGCGCCCACGCAGCTTTTGATCTGTTCTTGAAATCGGTACTCCTTACACAACACCCCCCCCCCCTTCTCCTCCTCCTCCTTCTCCTCTTCGTCCCCTCCCCCTCCCCTGTCATAAACCGTAGCCGTTATTTTTTTTTCTACCTTGCCAATTGCATATCAAATTGATAATATACTGTAATCTCTTCTTCTTTTCCTACTTCTCCTCCTCTTTCTCCTTCTCCTTCTCCTTCTCCTTCTCCTTCTTCTTTTTCTTCTTCTCCTCTTCCCCTTCTTTTCATTTTCCATCTATTTTAGAGACAAAATATGCATGAACAGATGAAACTGTTCTTTGCAACTTGAGACAAAGACCCGGCCGAGGAGGAGGAGGAGGAGGAGGAGGAGGAGGAGGAGGAGGAGGAGGAGGAGGAGGAAGAGGAGGAGTGGGTAGAAGAGCAGAAGGAGAAGGAGGAGAAGGAGATGGAGGAGGAGAAGGAGATGGAGGAGGAGGGGAGAGAAGGAGAGACCGACCGACCTTTTAATCGCACAGTATTGAAGAAAATGATACCCGGTTCTCGGAGGCTCGGGCTAAAGGTCCGGTGCGCTCGGTCCAGGGGTTATTCAGGAGCCAGTGGGTTCAAAAAGGTCATCATGACACCCTCGAAAAGGCCGGGCAAAGGGAGGGTGTGGCCGCGAGTCCTCCTGAACGCTCTGGAACAACCAAACCAGAACGACGTGAACAAATTCCATAAACAGCGATCAGTGCTGGGTCTATTCGCGTGCCAAGGAACAAGGAAGTTTCAAGAAACAGATGAAAAAAGAAAAAAAGAAAAGGAAAACATAAAACAAAACAGAAACGGGAGCCACATTGCACAAGCAAACCTGCAGACCTTGCACGCTAATGCAACGAGAAGTACCGACACAATTTTCGCAGACTACTTCCCCCTTTTTGCCATTTATTTTCAAACTAATCGTGATTATTGGGCTACGGGCGACCGCGGACGACCTCGAGCCACGTACTGTGCCTCTATCGCCGCGAAGCACGAAAACTTGTTGGGTCTTATTGACAGCACAGTCGCCGGCAGGTTTGATTCCTTTTACCGTACGTGCGAAAGGAATTTCATGCTGACAGGCAGGGTGCGTGCCCGTTTGTGTTTCGTGGAAGCACCTCGCACGCCCTCCAGTCTTATTTGTCAAGCGAATGCTGTAATAAATTATACAAAATTCTGCTGTCGGGCATGAACGTTATTTTATGTGTCCGCGACGGATGCGTTTCTTGCCCTCGTCCCTCGTCGGTTCATCAATAATATGCCTGAGTATTTTGCATGCTTACAGCCCACGCCGAGTCCGCTCACATCACCCACGCGTATATATATTTCCGTGCGTTAATTATGTGTGTAAAGATAATAATACATTTTCATGAACTATAAATTCCCTACACATGTACATTCATTCCGAGAAGTTTCTCTACATTCACTCACCCCCACCCCCACCCCCCACTCACTACAACACGCAACCGTGTCTTATATTTATATCACAATGTTACTCCACATCACCCACGACTGATATATTGAGAAGAATACACATTTCCCAGCGTCCGTGAGGAGAGCGGAGGGAACTGTACCTGGTCGCTCAATCGAGAGGCTCTGCCTGCACAGACTTCTGCACGTATGCTTATGCAAGCGTCCGTTTCTGCGAGCATGGCTGCTTGCGTGAGCGTAAACCAGAGGATGAGTTTAAAAAAATCGTAATTGAAAAAGAGTGTTTGATATCTTTCTCGTTAATCAAATGAGACTTCCCGAGCCGAGTGAGGCAAATTACCGTCATCCACGGCAGGCGAATCGTGCCGCGCCGTGGTGGTGCCGCCGCGGACGGCCTCCAGACGCCTCCTCCTCCGCCGCCGCCGCCGCCGCCGCCGCCGCCGCCGCACCCTGCTTGGGACGTACCCCAGGGATCGGAAGGAGGCCGGGCCAGCGCTGCCCTTAATCGTCCTCCGAAATCACAAACGCAAAACCGCAAATTGCTGGTCCGGCGTCACGTCCCGTCCCAGGCCTCCGTCCACGACCAGAGCTACATCATAATCCATCTCGTTTTTATCTCCCCCTGACAGCCCTTCCCTTCCCTTCGCCCGCCTCTTCTGCGCCTCTCCTGTTCTGCTTCCTTCGCTCCTTCTCGATTTTGCCTCCCAGCTCTTCCTTTCTCTTTCTCTTCTTCCGTTTCCGTATTCGTTCTTGTGCCCTCTCTTCATCCCGTCCTCCCTCCCTCTCTCTCTCTCTCTCTCTCTCTCTCTCTCTCTCTCTCTCTCTCTCTCTCTCTCTCTCTCTCTCTCTCTCTCTCTCTCTCCTGCTCTTCTCCCCCCCTCCCTCTCTTTAACCCTTCCCTCTCCCGACCCCCCCACTCCCTCCCTCTTCTTCATGCCGGTTACCGCAACTGCGCATGCGCCGGAGTTCACAGACGGCCTCACCTTCGACACCCTCCCTCGCGCGATCACTTTCCGTTCTTGGAATCTACAGCAGGATACGGCACTCCGTTTCCGTCGTTGTCAACCAGAAGCAGGACACAAGGGCTAAAAACCTTTCGGAATATGTCACTGAAAGTTTCGTCTCTGACAACACCAGGCAAGTGATGAAGCTCCTCACAACACCCGCACGCACGCACGCACGCACGCACAAACACACACGCACACACACACACACACACAAAAGCGGGGTTGCTTGAGCGCTTGCCTCTCTGAATACGGACCCTCAAGCACTCGAGTTTCACCCACCCCCATCCCTTCCTCTCTCCCTCGCCCCGCTCAATCGCTACCCTCCCTCCCTCCCTCCCTCCCTCGCCCCTTCCCCTTCCGCCCTCCTCTCTTCCCCCACAGACCTCCAACCCTCTCTTCCTCCCTCCCTTTGACCCCTTCCCCCTCTCCCCTTCCCCCTCTCCCCTACCACCTAACCCCTTAGCCTTCCCCCCCCCCTCCGACCCCTCCCCTCTCCCCCACCGCCCCACCCCGCCCCCCGCTCTCCCACGCAAGCAAGATCGCCGGCAGACAAGATCGACACCAACTGCAACATGCAGACCTTCCACCAAATGACTCCCTTACATTCCTCAGGGTACACACAGCTGTGCGGGATCCTGCGCTTGTGGCTGCGGCCGCTCGGGGATCGGCTGTGCGGGCCGGCGAGCTGCGTCCGGGATGAGTGCGTGGTGCGTGTGATGTGCCTGTAAGGTGCGTTTGTGGTGTCTGTATGGTGCCTGTATGGTGAGTGTGTTCGTGCATACGTTCGTGCCTGTGCGTGTAGAGTTTATATTCACATGTTTTCGGTTGCACTTCATAACTACGTTCGCATGTTGTCTTACGGTACAAGTCAAGTATGTGCGTGCGCGTAGGCGAGCAGAGAACGCAAAGCCAAGGAAGGAGGCGATATCGGCGCCTCGGCCAGCCGCACCGACAAGCTACGGGGAAGTCCCACGGAGCGCCTCTGCAATCACGAAGCCTCCCTCAGCTTTTCTCCCCCTCTCCTTCCCCCTCCCCCTCCTCCTCCCTCCCACAAGCTCCCTCAGCTCTTCTCCCTCCACCCCCTCCCTCCGTCTGCCCCCCGCCCCCTTCCCAACTCGCTGCTCTCCACCCTCGTCCTCCTCGGTGGGTACAACATGCCCGTGTTAAAAACAAGATAAATCATGCATGCTTGGAAAAAGAGCGAAAGGAGAAAAAGGCGACACACACACACACACACACACACACACACACACACACACACACACACACACACACACACACACATATATATATATATATATATATATGCCTACATTAATACATAAGCACACACAAGTGCACATAAGCCTGCACACATTCACGCACACAGCCAGCGGTAGTCCCCGCACAGGAGCACAAAGCCCCACGGCGCCCACCCAGAGCACAAAGAGAGCCGCCCCGACAGACAGACAGCCCGCCGCACGCCCCGCCCCCCGTGGCACGGCCGGGCGGCGGGCGGGCGGGTGGGCGCAGAAGGGCGGTCGTTCCGAGTCGGGTTCATGAACTGGATCCGCAGGAGTGCAGGCGCCACCGGCCTGCTTCGAGACGGCGCAGGTCGAGGAACTCCGAGGAACTCCGCGTCCCCGGCGGCCGGAAGGGGCGCTCGGCCTCCGAAGCGGCCGCCGTCCGGGCGCAGGCCGGCCACGCCACCTTCTGCAGCGCCTCCACTTCCTGGGCCTCATCCATCTCATCTACGTTCTCCACTTCCTCTGTCCCTCACACACCCTCTTCTTCTACCTCCTTCACCTTTTCTACTTCCTTAACCTCCTTCCCCTCGTCCCCTTAAAGTGCTCCACTCAACGGAGCTTTCCTCATCCGCACTCCGCCTTTCACTCGCCCTCGTCACACACATGGTCCACTCTCACTCAAAATCTAGAAAAAAAAACATTCATTCTGAACGGACGTCAGCCGACCTACTATACAATGACATGCTAAGTTTGAATTGTTCGTCAATTAGAAATCTGTGTCGACCATCTCTGTGACTGTCTGTCTGTCTGTCTGTCTGTCTCCATAAACTTACACAAACACACACACACTAGCCTATTTACATCCTTGCAAGACTGAGGAGCACAGGCTATTGATCACGTCGACACCATCATTATTATCATTACATGAGGGATAGAGAGGTAGGAAGAGGGGAGGAAGGGGAAGGGAGATGGGAGGGGAGAAGGAGATGAAGAGGGATAGGGACGTGGGGAGGAGAGAAAGAGGGGAGGAGAGAGAGAGAGAGAGAGAGAGAAAGAGAGAAAGAGAGAAAGAGAGAAAGAGAGAGAGACGAGAGAGATGAGGAGGAGAGAGGAGAGAGAGAGATGAGAGAGAGAGAGAAGAAGAGAGAAGATGAGAGAGAGAGAAAGAAAGACAAAAAATGAGATGAGAGAGAAAGAAAAGAAAGGCGAGAAAGAAAGAATGAATGAATGAGAGAGAGGAAGGAGAGAAGAGCGAGAAGGAAGGAGGGAGAGAGAGCGAGGAGAGGGAGAAAGCTTGAGAGATGAGAGGAGGAGAGGAGAGAGGAGGGAGAGAGAGGAGGAAGAAAGAGAGAAGATGTAGAGAGAGTAGAGGGAGAGGAGGAAGAGAGAGAGGGAGAGACGAATGAGATACAGAGAATAGAAGAGTAGATAGCCACCCAGGACATCCTCCCCCCCCCCCCCCCCCCCCCCCACCCCTCGAGATCCACAGCACATACACTCCCCCCCGAGCCAGAAAGCAGAGAGCAAGCACCCCGACAGTGGCGGAGGCACGAGTTATTGTTGTGACAGAAGGACCGACTGCGAGAGACCCCCCACACACTTCTCCGCTCACACACACCCCCCGCCCCCCACCCCCCTCTCATCGATATCTACCGCCTCACATCATACCACTATCCACCTGCCCCCCGCCCCCCCCCCCCCCCCCCCCCGCACCCGCCGCAGCCCACAACACACAGAACACACCCCCCCCCCCCCACTCTCCCCTGGGACGTGAAGCCACCCCCCCACGCCCCCCCGGGCCCCACCACCCGGAGGCGGCAAGGGGGGCGGGGGGGACAGGGGATGATAGGGGGAAGAGTAGTAGAGGCGAAAGGCGGCGGAAAAAAAAAAAAAGGGAAAGGAAAATAGCAGCACCTCGACGCCGCCGCTCGGAAGGGGGGAGGGGAGGGACAGTGGGGGCGGGGGGGAGGAAGAAAGGGGGCGGGGGGGGGGGGGGGGGCGGGGGGGGGGGTGGGGGGTGGCTGCTACTAAGCTTTGTGGGGGAGGAGGGTGGGGGGCGGCAGGTCGAGGGGCGGCGGGGGGTGGCGGGGTAGGGTGGTGGGGCCGCGAGCCTCCGGGCGGGTGGGGACGGGGGGGGCTTGGGGGGGGGGGGGGGGCGGAATATTAAGGGGGGGAAGGGGGATGATCCGGAAATGGGTGATAAGTGGGGCTTCCGGGTGGCCGTGGATGGGAGGAGGGGGGTGGGTGTAGGAAGGCGAGGGGGGGGGGTGCCCGGGGAGGACCTCGGGTTATGGGAAGGTGTGTCCGTGGGGGGTCTGCGGGGAGGGGGGGGGGGGAATGCGGGTGGCGGGGAAGTGGAGCCGGGGTAGTGCGGGGGGGTTCGGATTGGGAGGTGGGGGGGTCGGGTGCAAGGGTAGGTGCCGTGTCTGGAGGGTAGGCGGGGGTGGTGGGGGTTGGGTACCCCTGGGTGTGGTCAGCTTTATATAAATATGGCTAAACGGAAGAGGGTGGGAGGGAGCGCTGCTGTGGTGGGATAGACCCCGGGAAGGATTAGGCACTCTGTGAAGGGGGATCATTTGGGGAGGGGGAGGGGTGACTTTTGGGACACACACCTCCGCCCACACCTCATGTACCATATCCCATGCGTATGTGGGGGTAGGTATGTGCGGGGGTGTGGCCTCTCAGAGGGGGACGTGCGTGGGGGAGGGGGCCCCTGGGGGTGGAGGGGAGAGGGCGACCGGTGTGTGTAGAGAGTCGTTGTGGTTACATTGGGGAGGGGGGGCTGGGGGGTGTGATGGTTACTTATGGGGGGAGGGAGGGGTATCCGAGTGTGGGTTGGGTTCGGTTGAGCTAGGGGGTTGTGCGTTGGCGACTATTGGTTTGGTGGGGGTAGTGGTGGGCGGAGGGGTAGGGTGGAGTGGGGAGGGAGAGAGGAAGGTGTAGAGGTGGGGGATGCGGGGGGAGCTGGGCCTCCAGGAGGTGCCAAGGGGACGTTATGATCGGGGGAAACCGGCTAACCAGGTCAGGCTCTGGTCTTGTTTACTTTTTATTGGACGCGCGGATCTCGGTTCGCGTGAATGATCGGTGGTTGGGGGTTTGACTGCAGTCCGGTGGGCGTAGGTATGCGTTTCTATTAAACAGTTTTGCGAAAGGGGAGAGAGAGTCACGGGAAGAAGAGAAAAAAAAAGAGGTGAGTGGAGAGAAGTGGAAGAACGAAGGAGGGGAGAGCGGGCAGAGAGAAGAGGTGGGGAGCAAGGGGGGGGAGGAAGCAAGAGAGAAGAGACTGGAGCGAGGGGAAAGGGGAGGAGAGGAGATGGGGGGCAAGGGAAGAGAGAAGGGAGAAGGGGAGGGAAGGGGAGCTGTGAGTCGGGGGGCGAGCCTGGAAAGCTGGGTGGGGGGGGGGGGTGGGGGGTCACGGGGGGATTTGAGGGGGGGGAGGGGGGAGTGGGGTATGGGGGGTGGGGACGGGGGGGGGAGGCGATGGAGAGGAAGGATAGAGAGACGAGGAGAGATGGAGAAGAGGACCGAAGGAGGAAAGGGGGGGGACGAGAGACAGAAGAGGTAGGAGAAAGGGGAGCGGTGGGATGGGGGGGGGGAGGGGGGGAGGGTAGGAAGGGCGTCCGGGTGTGATGGGGAGGGTGTGGCGGGAGGGCGTATGTTGAGGCAAGGAGGGGGAAACGAAGTGGGGGAGAGAGGGAGATTGATAAGGTGGTCTGTTTGGGGGGGAGGAGGGAGAGAGGGGCTTCGGATTGGCACTTTGGAGGGTTGCACTGCGGCCACTTACTTGTCAACGGGTGACTATGATTCGGTTGTACTTTGCTTTATCGGTTGCAAGTGGGTGCAGTCTCTAGACGCTCCTCTCACACTATTTTATTACCCTCTCCTCTCACCTCTCACCCTACTCCTCTTCCTCTCTCCCTCTACAATTTTCTCTTCGTCCATTATTTACTTCCTTCTCCCTTTATGGGGCCCAAAAAAATCACTATAATTTTTCCCCAAACTATTCAGCCATCGCACCCACCCCCCAAAAACAAAAAAAATAAAAATACACAAAAAACTTCAAAAAAATACAAAAAAAACACTTATTCATTTTCCACGACACTTTTATTTTACTCAGCTGGCATATAACAATTTTTGGAAAGGAAAAAAGGGAAAAAATGTAAATTGATAACAAAAAAATGAAAAAATGATAAATTGTAAAAAATGAAACAAATGATTGATATATTAATGTTGAGGACGAAAGATGGAAAAGAGGAGACCAGAGACAGATGTAAGGAGAGTGAGACATGAGATGAGAGTGAGAGAGATGGGGGAGAGAGAGGGGAGGGGGAAGTGGACCGAGAGGAGGATGGAGATGGGATTGGAGATGAGAGAGGATAGGGAGAGAGAGTCAGATGGAGGAGAGAAGAGAGGAGAGGGATAGGGGAGGAGAGGAGGACGGGAAGGAGGATTTGGGAGAGAGCGGAGAGAGGGAGAGAGAGCTGACCGAGAAGGAGGGAAGGGAAGGTTGTTAGTGAGGACGGAGAAGAAGTGAGGAGGGGGGGGGTAGGAGCGCTGTGAAGGAGGAGAGAGGTAGACCAGAGACAGGAGAGAGAGAGAACGGGTGAGAGAGGGAGAGACGAGGATGGAGAGAGGAGAGGTTGGAAGTAGATGGAAGGAGAGAGAGGAGAGGCTGAAGGGGGGGGGGGAATGAGAGAGTGGAGAGAAGGGGAGGAGGGGTGGGAGTAACACCTATATCCCGACGAGAGAGCCGGGAGTGGAGAGGGAAGGAGAGGAGCGAGAGGATGGAACGAGGAGAGGAGGCAGAGAAGCTGGTGCAGTGGGAGAAGTTCGGTATAGAGATGGAGAGGGAAGTCGGACGAGACGACGAGTGAGTGAGAGGAGAGAAAGGGAGAGAGTGCAGAGAAGGAGCGATGCGAAGATCGAGAGGGGGAGAGGAGAAGAGGGAGAGCGGGAGAGGAGAGGAGGAAGAGAGAGAGAAGAGAGGAGAGTCGGAGGAGAGAGGAGAGAGAGAGAGAGAGAGAGAGAGAGAGACGAGAGAAAGAAGATGAATGAGAGGTGATGGTGGGGAGAGACGGAGAAGGTGTGAAGAGGAGAGAGAGAATGGAAGAAGGAGAAGAGAAGGGGGAAGGAGGAAGGGAGGAGAGAGAGAGAGAGGAGAGGAGAGAGAGAGGAGAGGGGACGCAGGTGGACGCGAGAAGGGCGAGGGGGGAAAGGGAGAGAGAGATGGAGAGAGGCGAGGGGAGAGAGACGAGAGGAGAGAGGGGGAGAGATGGGGAGAGAGAGAGAATCGGAGGAGACAGAGAGATGTGTTGAGAAGGATAGAGATCGAACGATTGGGCCAAACGGATGCAAACAGACCAACAGATATACATACAAGACCGACATTACAATTCCTAACATAATCCTTAATACAAACAGGGGACAGAAAAAATACAGATTGATGATTAAAACAAATAGGCTGTGTTTGGAACACAAAGACTAAAACGAACACAATGAGGGGGAAAAATGGACTATTGACAAAGAGAGGAGAGAGACCCAAGCGGACAGAAAGAAAAATAAAAAATAGACAGACCACAGATTTGGAAGTAGGGGAAGAAGATATTAACAATTCCCGCAGGATTGGAGGACGAAGGAGAGAGGAAAATGCTGTGAGGAGAAATGAAGTGAGAAAGGAAGAAAGAAGGGAAGCGAGGAGGGAAACAGGCGACAGTAATAAAAGGTAAAAGCAGAGAGGGAACCTACTCCGCCACAAGACCCAAGTCAAAGTAGGAGTGAAAGCATCCAGAACTCAGCATGAGCCGCACGGGAGAGATTATAAAGGAATAGAGAGTCTACGCCATGTTGACCCATCCGCACTCATAGAGAGAGACGAGAGGAGACGAGAGAGTTGAGCGCTCACCCGCGCCTCAGACCACCCCGACTCGATGAGGATCCCCGCCCTCATAGTATATTAGAGTACCCATCGCCCCCGATCCGCACCCCCCATACAGCACTCGCCCACCTATCCAGATACCTACAGTCACGTGCGACCCCCCACCTGGATAAGAGAGAGAGAAAGAGGGATGGATTGATGAGAGAAGGGAGAGAGAGGAGAGAGAGGAGACGGAGAGGAGAGATGGGAGAGGGAGGGAGCGGAATAGGAAGATGAGGAGAAGTGAGGTGGAGAGGGAGAGAGAGAGTGAGGATGAGGAGAGGGAGTGAGGAGCGGTTGAGAGAGACGTGGAGAGAGAGTGAGAGAGGGGAGAGAGAGGGGTGGGCGGGGGCGGGGGACAGCAACGGGGGGGGGGGGACGGGGTACGGGAGACAGCAACAGGAAACTGCTTGAAAAGAAGAACGACAAATGGAGCAGGAAAAAAAAAGTGAGGATCTTTTACGAAGCAAAGGAATTAACGGTGGAATCAAAAGGTTATTTGTAAACACAAAAAGAGGAAGTTGGAGTAAGAGAAAAAACACACAGAGAAATTTGGATGCTGGGCAAGAGAGGGAAGGGAGGAGGAGGAGAGGGGGGTGGGGAAGGGGGAAGATAGGGGGAAGGGGAAGGGGGAGGAGAAGAGGGGAATGGGGGAGGGATAGGGGGGGTGGGAGAAAGAGAAGGGGGAGGAGAGGGAGGAGATGAGAGGGATGGGGAAAGGGAAGGGGGAGGACAGAGAAGAATATAAGGGGGGAGGGGGAGACAGAGGAAGGGGTGCGACGGGGGAGGAAAAAGTCGAGAGGTATGTATGGAAGGGAAAGAAGCGGAGGGAGTGAGGAGGGAGAGAGAGTGGAGAGGGGAAGGAGAGAGAAGAGGGAGAGGAAGAGGTAGGAGGAGGTGGAGGGAGGAGGGGGTGAAGAGGAGAAAAGGAGGTGGAAGGGGGGAGGGGAGGGAGAGGAGAGGCGGCGGGGCAGCGGCAGAAGGCGCGAGGTAGGTAGGACTTGGCTGGTGTTCAAAAATCTCTCTCGGCACTTTTTATACGAGGGCTGTTCTTGGCGGCAAGAACCCGCCGCGCCGACCCGCCCCCGCCCGCCCGCCCACTCTTCCGCTTGTGAGTCCGACCGCCTGCTTGACCGCTCGTCTGCTGGTTCGCCTTTCGCTCATCTGCTCGTCTGCTTGGTCAGAGCGACCGCCCGACTTGTCTGTCTGTCGATCTGTCTGTCTGTCTGTCTGATCCGTCGCCAGCCGGCCGGCCAACCCGGCTCCTCTCATGCACCGGTCTCGCCTCTCGCCCGAACACCCGGATGCACACAGACAGGCAGACAGACAGACAGACGAAAACACAAAGACTCACGCACACACAAACAACACACACACACAGTGTGTGTGTGTGTGTGTGTGTGTGTGTGTGTGTGTGTTTGTTGTGTGTGTGTGTGGGTGTGGGTGTTGTGTGGTGGGTTGTGTAGTGTGTATGTGTTGTTTTTGTAGCGTGCGTAAGTATGGTAAGTAGGAACACACGACCGCCCGACACGAAGGGACCGGCGGCCCGAAGCCACCGATTCGGCGACACTCACGAAAGCCAATCCCTGTCGCTCTCACCTGGCGGCCGCTTCGCCTGGACGAGCCTGGACTGCGAGCCTGTCCTTCGTCGCCTCGCCCTGCGCCCCGGGCCGTCGGCAGTCGTCTCCGCCTGTCTGTCTGTCTGTCTGTCTGCGTCTGTTTCTCTTTTTCTGTTTTTGTCTGTCTGCTTGTTCGTGTATCTATCTCTGCCTGTCTGTTCGGTGTCTTTTTGTCTGTATGTTTATCTGTCTTTCTGTCTGCTCGTGTCTCTGTCTTTCGCTAGGGCCTGCCTGTGTTTGTATCGGGCTAGGGTCCGCTATTGTAAGTGCTACGCATTTGTGTGTCTCGTTAAATGTATTCAGTTCACTATCCGATGTCGCCCTCTTACATGGTCTGGGGCTTACAACACACAACTCACTATCTCATTAACTCACTAACACAATCAAATAATCAAACTCTCCTCACACTCTCACAGTCTCATCACACTCTCTCACACTCACGCCACACAAACACACACACAACACACACTCACACTCTCGCGCGCCGCGCGCGACGCTCACCTTTAGGTCATCACTCACTCTCTATATCTCTCAACATATATACTATACTATAGAACGATTCGTGGGTCGGCGGGGGCCGGCGAGATAGGGAGATGAAGAAAGATAGTGTGTCGGGAAAGTGCGGGCGAAGGGGGGAAGTAAAGGGAGACACGGGGGTATCGTGGGCGCCGAGTGGATAAAGATGGATAAAACATCAAGGATTTGAGCTCTGTCTCTCTCTCTTTCTCTCTCTCTTTCCCTCTTCTCTCTGTCTCTCTCTGTCTCTCTCTCTCTCTCTCTCTCTCTCCTTCTCTCTCTCCTCCTCCTCTCTCTTCTTCTCTCTCTCTCTTCTCTCTCTCTCTCTCTCTCTTGTGTCTGCTACTCTCCCTTTCCTCTCCAATTTGCTTTCTATCTCTTCTCGCTACGCCTCCTTCTCCCTCTCTTCCTTCACCCTTCTTTCTCTCTCTCCGTTCTACGTCTCCCCCTCACTCTCCCTCTCTCCTTCAAATTCTCTCTTCCCTCTCCCTCTCCCTCTCTCAATCATTCTCTCTCTTCCCTCTCCCTCTCCCTCTCCCAATCATTCTCTCTCTTCCCTCTCACTCTCCTCCAGCATCCCAATCAGCTTCCCTAGCTCCCATCTCCCAGCCATAGCTCGAGGTCTTTCCCTCTCTCCCTCCCCCCCTCCCCCCCCCCCCCCCCCCCCCCCCCCCCCCCCCCCCCCCCTTCCCCCACCTCCCCCCCCCATATATACACATACTACCCCCTTACACTACTTTCCCCCCCTCCGCTCGCTCATCCTGCTCCGACTCAGATCAAGCCTCTCCCCTCCCCACCAACCCCTCCCTGCCACCTATTTCACCACCTGACCACTCAATTCCCCCTATACCCCCAACCCCCTACCTCCTCCCCCCCTCCGTAGACTGCTGGCTCGACGGCCTCCAGACAGGCAGCCAAGTACCAGATGCCATATTCCGGCATAATTATTGATTCCGCGCAAAAAAGGTAAAAAATTAAAAAAAAAAAAAAAAAAGAACCTTTTATTATCTCTCTCCTTTATTTCGGTAAATTTAATTTCCTTAAAAAAACAAAACCACCTATCGTAAAAAAAAAACAGATAATCTACAAACGACTACGACTAAATCAAATAAAAAAATAGAAACAAGAAAGGACTAACTGCTAACTCTGTTGCGGTAAACCGTGTGGGAGACTCCGATCCCCCCCTCCCGCTCCCCCCCTCCCTTCCCTCTCCGCCTCGGCTACCCCACCTCAGCTGTGACGTCATACTCGTCTAGTACCAGTACTTAACCGACCAAAAGCCGGGGCGAGGAGAGGGAGGGGAGGGGAGAGAAGGGGATGGGGGAGGGTGGAGATAGGGGGAGAGGGAGGAGGGAGGGGAGGGGAGGGGAGGGGGGAGGGTTGAGGGAGGTGAGGAGAGGAGAGGAGAGGAGAGGAGAGGAGATTGAGGAGGAAGAGGAGAGGACGAGGCGAGAGGAGAGGAGAGAAAGGGGATGGGGGAAATGAGAGGAGAGGAAGAGGAGGAGATAGGAGAGGCGAGGAAAGGAGAGGAGAGGTGAGGAGAGGAGAGGAGGGGAGAGGAGGAGGGGGTTCTGGTGATTCCTTCAATAACCTATGCTACTGTAACTACTAGACAACATGGGGAGGGGGGAGGGGGGCGAGGACCCCTCTTTCGGCGGGAAGACCGTGTTTCGGAAAAAATATAAAAAAAAATAGTTAATAGTTCGAGTATGGATCAACTTGGGAAGATACGGAGTGAAGAGAGAGAGATGAGAGAGAAGACCAGTACGATAGACTGCGAGAGAGAGATGTGAGGAGGAGATGAGAGGGAGGAGAGGAGAGAGAGAGAGAGAGAGAGAGAGAGAGAGATAAAGACAGAAACGGGTAGGGAGAAAGTGAAGGAAGCAGGGGTAGAGGGAGACGGAGAGGTGGATGAAAGGAGGGGGAGGGGGAGGCAGGAAGGCAGGGGTGGAGGATTCAGGGGGAGCTGTGGGAAGGTAGGAGGAAAGGGAAGGAGACAGAGGGGTGAGACAGAGGGAGGGGGGAGTCGACGGAGAGAGGGAGGGAAGGGGAGTGGAGAGGGGGGGAGGGGGAGAGGGGGAGAGGGGGAGAGAGAGATGTGAGAGAGAGGAGGAGAGAGAGAGAGAGAGAGAGATGAGAGAGAGGGGAGGGAGGCGAGCGAGGAGAGGGGAGAGAGGAGGAAAAGAGAGAGAGAGAGAGAGGAGAGTGGGGCGAGGAGAGAGAGAGAGATGAGAGAGGGGAGAGAAGAGAGGAGAGAGGAGGGAGATGAGAGATGAGACAAGGAGAGAGAGAGAGTGTGAGAGAGAGGAGAGAGGAGGAGAGAGGGGGAGGGAATGGGAGATAGAGAGAGAGAGAGGAGAGAGAGAGGAGTGAGAGAGGGGAGAAAGAGAGAGAGAGAGAGGAAAAATGAGAGAAAAAAAGGAAAAAATAGAGAGCAAAGAGAGAAGAAAAGAGAGAGAGGGAGGAAGAGAGAGAGAGGGAGAGAGGAGGAGAGATGGACGAGAATGGAAGAGAGAGAGGAGGAGAGAAGAAGGAGAGAGAGAGGAAGGTGATGGCGAAGTGATCGAGGAGGACGAGGTACGAGAGGGAGAGCGAGAGAGATGAGGGGACGATGAGAGTGAGGAGACTGGAGAGGAAGGATGAAGATGAGAGAGAGAGAGAGAAAGAGGTAGAGAGAAGTCACGTGTATCTGCTTGTTTGTAAACAAGAGAAAACCCAGCGATCTTCTGAACCGCCATGACTGACGGAGGTCCAGTCGACACGTGGAATGTGTGTTCGTAAGTGCGTGCGTGCGGCCCGAGTGAGTGAATGTATGTGCTTGTGTGTGTGTGTGTGTGTGTGTGTGTGTGTGTGTTGTGTGTGTGTGTGTGTGTGTGTGGTGTGTGGTGTGTGTGTGTGTGTGTGTGTGTGTGTGTGTGTGTTCGCGAGTGACTGAATGCAGGCATGCCTCTCCACTCTGCACAGCCAGCACGAGTTCGTCCAACCCCGCCCAGCCCCGCGTGTGTATGCGTTCGTATGCTGTGCGTCGGAGAGACTTACAGACACACGGCTCGTCTGGCCAGAAGCGCCGCTCCTTCCTCCTCTCTTAAAGGGTACAGACCAGTTCCCGCACGAGAACAAAAACCAAGTACTGTTACCAGCAACCGCACGCTGGGCGCCTCACCTCGCCACGGGAATGTCGTCCTTCAGCCCCTCGTCCATAAGGGTTAGTGGGTGAAGGCAGGAGGGGATGGGAGATGGCGAGTGAAGGGGGGGGGGGGGTGAGGGTTGAGGATTGAGAAACTGAGGGGGAGAAGGGTGAGGGGGCGACCGGATATTGAGACAGGAAGGCGCGAATTGAGATGGAGAGAGAGAGAGGAGGAGAGAGGGAAGAGAGAGGAGATACAGAGAGGGGGAGGGGAAGAGAAAGCGGAGAGATGAGGAGAGGGAGAGGACCGAGAGGTGCGATTGGAGGTGAGAGTTGTGAGAGACGACGAGTGAGGAGAGGAGGAGAGAAGATCGAGAGGAGAGAGTGAGCGGAGATGAGGGTGACGAGCGAAAAGAGAGAGAGGAGGGAGAGAGGGAGAAAGGAGAGAGAGATGGACGGGACGGAGAGAGAGGAAGGAGTACGAGGTGAGAGAGAGAGAGAGAGAGAGTGGGAGGGGAGAGGGAGGGGCGGGCGAGGGGAGGGAGGGAGGGGAGGGGTGGGAGAGAGGATGAGAGAGAGGAGAGGAGGAGAAGAGAGAGAGACGAGAGGAGAGAGAGTGGAAGAGGGAAAGAGAGAGGAGAGAGCGGAGGAGAGGACGAGGGATGAGGGGAGCGAGAGAGGAGAGAGAGGGACAGAGAGAGGAGGGGTGAGGGAGAGAGAGAGAGAGGGAGAGAGATTAAGGAGGACGAGCGAGGACGAGAGAGAGAGGAGAGGAGACCGAGAGAGAGGGCAGGGTGGGAAGAGACGGGGAGGAGGGAGAGAAGAGAGGAGAGAGAGACGAGAGGGGGAGGAGAAGAGGGGGAGGAGGGAGAGGAGAAGGAGGAGGAGAGGGAGAGAGAGCGAGAGAGAGAGAGACCGGAAGGAAGAAGGAGAGAGGAGAGAGAAGAGAGAGAGAGGAGAGATGGACGAGAGAGAGAGAGAGAGAGAGAAGAGAGAGAGAGGGGTAGAGTCGAGGAGGAGGGAAGACGAGGTGAGAAGAGAGAGGGAGGGAGGGGAGACGGAGGGGAGGAGGGGAGAGAGCGGATGAGAGGAGGAGGAGAGAGAATTGAGATGTGAGTAGAAGACGAGTGAGAGACGAGAGATGAGAGGGAGGGAGGAGAGAGAGAGATGTGGGAGGGAGCGAGAGGGAGAGAGAGGAAGTGGTGTGAGGAGAGTGAGAGAGAGAGACTGGAGAGGAGAGAGAGAGAGAGAGAGAAGTGGAGAGAGAGGAAGAGAGAGAGGAGAAGATTGAGACCGGGGAAAAACCCCCGCACCACGCACGCACGCCCCACGCACCACGCACGCACACAGAGGCACACACACACACAACACACACACACACACACAACACACACACACAACACACGGGAGGGCCAGCCCTGAGACAAAGACATTTTAAAACATCCACACCCTTTTTGACAAAAGACAAAAAGATGGAAAAACACTAAATTTCACTTTCTCTCTTTCTTTCTCCCTCTCTCTCTCTCTCTTCTTCTCTCTATCCCTCTCTCTCTCCCCTTCTCTCCCCTCTCTCTTCTTCTCTCTCACACACACACACACACGCACGACTTATAAGTAGCAGGTCGGTCTATTCCAAGTGGCTCATCGAGTAACCCCGAATCCTCTCCTCGCCTCGCCAATCCTCACGAATCCCGCCCCTATCTCTGCCCCGTCTAATCATTTAGGCCATCTCCCCTTAAACCTACCTTCCCTTCCCCCCCCCCCTCTTCCGTAGACCTTCGTATGTCTATGTTTCCCCTCTTCCCAGACCTTTGTATTTCCAATTATTTCCCTATTCATAGACCTTCGTATCTTTTTTTTTGTTTGTTTTCCTATTCGCATTTTCGTTTTTTTTTCCCTATTCACACTTTGGTATTTCTCTCTTTTTTCCCCTATTCACAGACTTTCATATTTCTTTTTCCCGTATTTAATGTCTTTTTCTCTTAATCTCTTTCCACCAATCCACAATTCCTTAGTCTCGTATATTATTCATTAATGCTTTCCGGATATAGGATTTGAAGAAAAAAAATAATGACGATAATAATATTACTTTTGCTGCTACTATCACATCATCATCAGCAATATCTGTTATTATTATTGCAACAACAACAACAACAAAAAAAACTGCTCTACTACTAATGATAATGATAATGATAAGAATACAAGACCACCACAACCAACAACAACCACAACAACAA
>NC_061850.1:30291305-30298805 GCF_019202785.1 Penaeus chinensis | reverse complement strand
CCCCCGTCATCCATCTTCTCACACGCTGACATTGTTGCCCTTGCTCTGTTTTGTTTTCCTCGCTTCTTTATCGCTCTCCTCCTTCCTAAATTACAACCCCCCCCCCCCCCCCCGAGTGAAGCGTTGACTCAGGCCCCAGATCGCTCGCTGCGACCCACCCGATTACCCGTCTTGTTTGGCGCTGGAATTAAACAAATGTTTAGTATTTTGCGAATTCACGACACGCACGTTCTTGCTGTGACGCCGCCGCTGCCAGTCACTATCTTGCTATGATGTTGCACATTGTAGGCTGGGTTGCACAAGCTCGTAACTGTGACAAATTAGATGACAAAAGCAGCACTGCAGCGCCTTTTACATTACCATAAATGCACACCCCCTTCGGTCTGGTCGCCGCATCGGGGGAGATTCCAACACTATCCTGACGTCAACCGCGTCCATTGTGGTTTATAAACAAACACGGTCTTCAATTCTGGCCGTTTCTCCGCTCCATTACTTCAACTGTTGTCAAATCCGGGTTTCGCAACCCTTTGGGGGTAAATGGCGCTGACATGAGGGCTGCTTGCCTCTCGCGTAGGGAGGGGAAGGGAGGGCGGGAGGGGAAGGGAGGGCAGCTGGGTAGGGAGGGGGCAACGACCTTTCTCATACCTACATCGTTGATACGATTCTAAACATTCCCCTCCCCCTCCCGCCCACCGCCCACGTACGTAAACACTCCCACGTGGAGCCTTGAGAAAGAGAAAGCTAGGGTTGCCTTGCTTTCGCCCCCCCCCGCCCTTTCGCCCCCTTTCCCCTCCCCCTTTTCCCCTCTCCTCCCCTCGCCACGCTCTCTGCCTGCGCGGCGCGGGGAGGCTGCCTAAGCGAGGTGCCTGCTTGTTTGTCTGCCTTATTGTCATCGTCGAGGAGTATCATTGCGCCCATGAGTCCGAGTGTCGAGTTACCCTCGGGCGGGCGTGTTCTGCCTCGTGACCCTGAGGCCCCGGGGTGTCGCCAGGGCGCGGGGGCGTGCGCAGGAGCAGGGCCTGCGCGTTGACATCGGTGCCTGTCGTCCTCCTCGCGCCGGCGGCCATAACGGGCGACCCCGGGACACGGCCATGCCTCAGGCGCATGAGTAAGTGCCCCCATAGGTGCTGGCGGGAGTCCTTGAGGACCGATAAAGGCGCTCCTCCTTGATGACTTTGCCGTGAAGAGCAAGGGTCCGAGGGGACGGCGGGCGCTGGCCACCTATAGCGCCACTTGAGCATCTGGTCCTCCTGCAGTTGCCATGGGCCGACCCTTCGCCCCTCCCCTCCCCCCCGGCCTTCGCCTTCTCTTTCTCTTCTTTCTCTTTCTCCTCATCCTTCCCCTTCCCCTTCCCCTTCCCCTTCCCCTTCCCCTTCTCCTTCTCCTTCTCCTCCTCCTTCTTCTTCTTCTTCTTCTTCTTCTTCTTCTTCTTCTTCTTCTTCTTCTTCTTCTTCTTCTTCTTCTTCTTCTTCTTCTTCTCCTCCTCCTCCTCCTCCTCCTCCTCCTCCTCCTCCTCCCTCTCCTCCTCCTTCCACCTCACCTCCTCCTCCTCCCAAGAGCCTTCGCGCAGCTTCTCCCCCTCGAAAGCCGAGGTTCCCCAGCAGCGTCTCCATCACGTAGAGCCGTTAATGGCCCCGCGGCTCTATGCCCGGATTAATCGCGACACCCAACCTTGATTTGAAGCACGGCGCCGCACTCTGGGCCAAGCGGTTGCTACCCACCCGGTTTTTACACACGCACGCACACATATTAACTAATATACTTACACGAGCACATGCGTGCACACAGGGCCTACATATTTCTTTCTCTCTCTCTCCCTCTCTCTCTCTCCTTCTCTCCTCCCTCCCTCCTCCTTTCCATCCCTTTTCACCCTCCCACTCATTGTAAAAAAAAAAATATATATATAGAAAAACAAAACAAAAATAATAATAACAAATAGAAATGACAAGAAAACCAACTAGTAAACCCACCCGCTGCCCTGCGCCTCCGATCAACTGATCG
Source organism: Penaeus chinensis (assembly GCF_019202785.1). Lineage (NCBI taxonomy): Eukaryota > Metazoa > Arthropoda > Malacostraca > Decapoda > Penaeidae > Penaeus > Penaeus chinensis. The sequence goes on along the minus strand of NC_061850.1, from coordinate 30,296,804 downwards.
CCAAAATGAATCACGGCTGAATTGCAACACGTCATTGCAATTCCAATCACGAATGAAGCCAAAATAACACGTTCGGACGGCGACATGCCTCTGGCTTGCTTTTCTAGGCGTCGTTCATAAATACATAAACATCTTACTCTCTTTTTTTTTCAATTTACATCATTCTATCAACAATCTTAATGAACTTTCTCGAAATGAAACACACACAAAAAACAAGTCCTTGTTTCTATCTTCTTATCTGACACTTTCTCGATTATCTTTTTTTTTTTTCTTCTCCATCAGCTATTCTCTTTAATTTTTATTTATTTATTACTTTTTTACCACATCTATTTTACCACATCTATTTCCGTCCAACAAATCCCAAAAGAAAAACGGTTTCGTCACCATCAAGAAAGCTGATTAAGATGAAAACATTTAAGGCGACAAAAATATTTCGCAATGCTGACGTTAATACCTTCACATCTTCATAACTGCAACGTCGATTTAAACTAATAAATCCTCCTGGTGTTTGTTAATAATTCCAGTACTATTAAAAGCAGAGTCGGTGCAATCAACCATAGAGATGACATGAATAATTATAATAATAACAATAACCCCAATGATAGCAGTAGGCCTACAGGTGGTAATAGTAGTAGGTAGGATTAGTAATAAAAATAACTAAAAATGATAACTAATAATAATAACAACAGTAACAAACAACGACAACAGTGACGAGCAATAACAGTGCCGGTAACGAGGCACTGTTTCCCCCGCGTCACCGCTCAGCCTTGAAGCCTTTCCTTCGGAGACAAAGCTTGGTCATAACATAAACAAAGCGATCAGCCTATGTCGTCAGGCTGCAACAGAAGCAAAACAAATTTCTTGCAAACAATGCATTTTCGATATTTTTTTTTCTTTTTTTTTTGTCTGTTTCGAAATATTGCTTCGAGAGGGAGATGTTTGCTAAAAATGGGAACCGCATTCTTCTTCTCTTTCTTTCCTCTTTCTCCTCCTCCTTTGTCCCTCCCTTCGTCCCTCCCTTCGTCCCTCCTTCCCTCCTCTCCTATCCCCTTTCCCTCTCCCTTCCTAGTTCTCCCTTCCTCTTCTTCTCCCTTGCCCTCCCCTCCCTCCCCCTCCCTCCCATCCGCAGTCGACCGGAGATCTCGCGCGGCGCCCTCGGTCAGCGTGACGTCAGAAGGACCCCCGAAAAGGCGAGAGTGAAAGCAGCGAGGCATCGTAAAACCGAAATTTCCGTCAGACCAATACGGCGAAGGGAGAAGAAAAATAATAATCATAAAAAACAGGTGAATTGACGAACCCACGAGAAATAAACCGGAATTAATGCACGCAGTTTGCTTGACAGTTTACCTGACAGAACTATCTAACAGGTCGAAATCCAGATGTATATAAAATGAATATATAAATATTTAAATATATAAGTATATATATAACAAAATATCTATTATTATTATTATATATATAAAGTATATATATATATATCATATATATATAATATATATAATGTATATAATAAAAATATATATATATATGTATGTATGAACGTATGTATGTGTATATATATACATATATCTACACAATATATATATATATATATATATATATATATATATATATAGACACACACACACAAACACTTACACACATATATATAATCAAGAAATAAAAACGAGACAATTACCCCACACAAAACATAATCGAAAAAATAGATACACATAAACAGAAAAACAAAATAAGAAACCAAATCACTCTCAGAAACCAACCCGAACAGCGATCTCGACAGAGGCCTACGCCCTCTTTCCTCGATCCCCCGAGGCGTGCCCCTCCGCCGTTCGTGCCACGGTGCCACCTCCCCCTCCGCCGTTCGTGCCACGGTGCCACCTCCCCCCTCCGCCGTTCGTGCCACGGTCCCCCCCCCCTCCCCCTCCTTCGCCGGCAGGCTCAGTGTTCCCAACAACCTCAGTCAGGAACTATGCTCCGCCCCCTTTCGCTTGCTATCGAACGCACGCTTCTGTTTTTATTATTATTATTGTTATTATTATTATTATTATTATTATTATTATTATTATTTTACTTTTCCTTCTTCCTCTGTTTTCTCCTAGTTTCTTTCCTCTGATTTTTCTTCTCTTTATTTCTGATCAGAGTTGTTGTGAAATGTAAATCCTTTACGTCATCTGGCTTCTAAAAAAAACGGAGGGGGGTGAAAATGCATCTATTTTTGAGGGGGGGACGCTGCAGGAACGCCTTTCATCAAATCAAAACCGCATCTAAAACAAGCACGATCCTTCAACATGGAAAACAAATATATATATATATATATATATATATATATATATATACATCCAAAACAAAAAAAAATCATAGAAAGTTTACAGCAGCTTGTTTTGACTGGCGATAAAATCTCGAGTCCAGCAGCCAACCACCCACGCCCACGAACACACAAGTCAATGGGTCAGCGTGATCGCCCGGACGTACCCTCTCCCCTTACCCTCTTCCTTCGTCCCTCCCTCTCCCCCTTCCTTCGTCCTCTTCGTTTCCCCCTCACTCCACTCCCCCATCTCCCCCCTTCCCCTCCCCCCCTGCCACCAACTTGCAACAGTCTCGCTGCAGCTGCTATGCGTGCCAGAAGGAGGGGAGAGGGGAGAGGGGAGAGGGGAGAAGGGAGGGGAGGGGGAGGGCGGGGAAGTGGGGGACGAGGTGGCAGGAGAAACATCTGATGACACGCCCAATCATGCTCGTCAGTCGTCGTTCAAGGTAGACTTTTAAACACGTGTACTCCCCTGCGTGCACACACGCACGCACGCAGGCACGCACGCACGCACGCACACACATACACGCATGCACACGCACGCATACACGCCCACATTTACAACCACCCACATACAAACAGCTACACCAACATAGTGATATACACACATATACACAGTCTACTGCACCAAGCAACTTTATTTTTTCCCCCGATCAGGAATTCACGTACGGACCATTCGGCCAAGATGCCGACTCAGAGAACATTTCGAGATCAAATCGTAACGTGAGGTCATTGTCTAGACGGCGAGAGGGGGAGGAGAGGTGGGAGAGGGAGGGAGAGGGGAAGGGGGTGAAGGGGAAGGGGGTGAAGGGGAAGGGGAAGGGGAAGGGGAAAGGGGTAAGAAGGAGGGGAAGGGGGAAGGGGGAAGGGGAAAGGGGGAAGCAGACCCTCTTATATAAAGCAGCAGAAAGACAACACCATCCCCAGGGTACGAATCCATCGAGCGGGTCTTTAAGCCTTCGCTCTGAATGCTAATGAGACAAGACAGGAGGCTATTGGGGCCAGATTCCCCCATCCCGCCGTGGGAATTCCGACCCTATGGCAGGCTGGCGTCTAGCTCCGTCTTGCGTCCCCGGCTGTTAATGATGTATGGGGGAGACACGCTGCACTTTCGTTTCTTTTTGGAAGTTGGGGGAAAACGGGATGAAAATGTTGACCAGGTTTAATGCATCTCGAGTTGTCGCTGGCTGACGAGAAGGGGTATTATGTGCCTCCCGCCGCTGCATGACCTGCATTTGAGGAAGGGCGAAGCGAGGCAAATGGTCATTAATCCACATTAACTGCAACTGTCCTCGCTGCGTTGATGACCTTGTAGCCAAGAGTGACATTATTCTAATATTTTACTCCTTGGGGGTTCCTCTGTCTACCTACCTACCTATCCATCCACCTATCTATCTACCCACCTACCAATCTTTCAATCCATCTACCCATCTATCCATCCCCCTGCCCGTGTATATCTACCCGTCTACACGTCTGCCAAGGGCTTTCTCAATCTCTGTCTATCTGGCTGGGCTGGCTGGCTGGCTGGCTGATCGTCCTGCATGGACCACGACCCGTTTACGCTTTTACGACCGCTGGTTATTGCACGAGGGCGCTGGGTACGACCGGTCACGGCCATGAGGAGCCAGGCTTTACCGACAAAACCTGTACTACGTGGGAGGGAAAAGGGAGTGAGCGCGAAGGCAGGCAGGGAGAGGAGGGGGAGAGAAGGGAGAGAGAAGGGGAGGGAGAGGGAGAATGGGAGAGAGGAGGTGAGAGGAGAGAGGAGAGAGGAGAGAGGAGAGAGAATAGAGGAGAGAGATGAGAATGGAGAGGGGTGAGGGGAGAGGAGAGAGATGAGAGAGAAGAAAACAAAAAAAGCGAAAGAGAGAGAGATTAGACAACACAAACGCACAAAAGAAGAAAGTGGAAAAAACGTCACACACTATCTTCTTCAATCCTTCTCCCTCTCTCCATCCCTCTTTCCCCCTTCTCTCCACGCCCCCCCCTCGTCCACACTTCCTCCTCCCCCTCTTTTCCTTCCCCGCCGCCTCCCCCCCCCCCCCTGAAGAGAACGACCCCCCCCCCCACCTCAGCCAATGCAGACACCTGTTCTCAATCCATATCATTACACCGACCGACCAACCCCGGAAACCTTCTAGAACAACATCAACCGTTAAGATTTAAGAGCGTTCATACCCTCGTCGACAATCCCAAGGATACGTCGGTCTCTCTTTGTCTCTCTCTGTTTCTGTTTCTGTCTGCGCGCGCGTGTGTGTGTCTGTCTGTCTCTTACAGCTTCGATTATCTAGCTATATATCTTTCTCAATCGCTCATCTCTCTTTCACTGTAACTCAAACACAAACACACACACACACACACACACACACACACACACACACACACACACACACACACACACACACACACACACACACACACATGTAAACAATCGCACACGCACACACACACGCACACACAACAATAGTACCACGTCTACCATGCACAAAAGGTTGGCCCTATCCGCGGTTCGCTGGTGGTGGGGCGCCACGGGGGACTCAAGGCCGCTGCTCAAGGACCCCACCCGGCCCACCCCGCCCCACCCCGGCCCACCCCGGCCCACCCCTACCCGACCTCCAGTTAACCCATACTCCCTTCTGCCTCCCTCCTCTTCCTGCGTCCTTCTACAATCTTCCTCTCACTACTCCCACTCTTCTCTTCTGCTCTTTCCCCTTCTCTTCTCTTTCCCCTACCCCTCTCCCTTCCCCCCCTCTTCTCTTTCTTCCCCACTACTGCTACTCCTACTCCAAAACAACTACTACAACCTTCTCGTAGTCCCCACCACCTGCTTTCTCCTTCTCGCCCTCCCTACCTCCCTCTCCTCCTCCCTGCCCCTTCCCCCGCCACCCCCACCCCCCGACGAGTGACGTAACACCGACCGTGGCGCCGACCCAGTCTGGGCCATCGCTACTGTCGGCGGCGGCGAGTGAACGGGCGCAGTGGCACAATGGGCAGCGTCGGAGGGGGGGGGGAGGTCGGAGGAAGAGGGAGAGGGAGAGGGAGAGGGAGTTGGAGGAAGGGAGAGGGAGAGGGAGAGGGAGTTGGAGGAAAGGAGAGGGAGAGGGAGAGGGAGAGGGAGTTGGAGGAAGGGAGAGGGAGAGGGAGAGGGAGAGGAGGAGGGAGAGGGAGGAAGGGAGTTGGAGGAAGGGAGAGGG
>NC_061850.1:30272984-30291205 GCF_019202785.1 Penaeus chinensis | reverse complement strand
GGAGTGGGGAGGAGAGAGGAGTGGAGAGGAGGTGGGAGTGGGGAGGAGAGGGAAATGGGGAGGAAAGGGAGAGGGGAGGAGAGGGGAGTGGGGAGGAGAAGGGTTGGGAGTGGGGAGTGAAGTTTAGGGCAGGGGCACGGGGGAAGGGTGAAGGGTGGAATGCGAGTGGGGGCAATGGATAATAGGGGTGAAGGGTGAGCACGGTGAGGGGGGGGGGGGGAAGGGTGATAGGTGAGAGCAGTAAGGGTGAAGCGAGGAGGGCGAAGATAATGTAAGTAAGAAGAGAGAGAGAGAGAGAGAGAGAGAGAGAGAGAGAGAGAGAGAGAGAGAGAGAGAGAGAGAGAGAGAGAGAGAGAGGAGGAGGAGGGGGGAGTGGGTACAACAGTCAGGAGGGAAAGGACAATAGAAGTGAGGCGATATAAAGAAGAAAATCAAAGAAAGAAAATGAAGAAAAGGGCGAAAGAAAGAGGAGAGAAAGAGGTAAGATGATAATATGCGACTGGAGAGAGTGGGAGGGAAAAAAGTGATCAAGAAACATGATGGCGATTTCCAAATTGAAAACAGTGCCCAAGGAAGTACGAAGAGAGAGAAAGAAAAGCAAAGATGAAATAAAGAAGAAAGTAACGGAAAGTAAAAGAATAGAAAGCACTATCAAGAAGAAAAAAAATCAAGAGACAGAAGAGAGAGAGAGAGAGAGGAGAGAGAGACAGAGAGAGAGAGAGAGAGAGAGAGAGAGAGAGAGAGAGAGAGAGAGAGAGAGAGAGAGAGAGAGAGAGAGAGAGAGAGAGAGAGCAGGCAGAGAACAAGAAACAGGCAGACAGAGAACAAGAAACAGACAGACAGACAGCGACGCAGACAGCCCGACAGAGAGGAAAAGAGCGACAGCCGAGGACGCGGGCGCCGAAAGAGCCAAGATGCCAGCGGGGAAAGTGAGGGATCCAGAAGAAAACGGACATTCCCGAAGGGGCTTCAACCCGACGCGCTTCTTAAGGAGACGAGAGCTTACGCGAGTGACACACAAAGCCATAAATACACGCACATAAAAGCACGCAGACACAAAAAATAAAATCACATAAACAAGGGCCTATATGTCATCACAGCTACACACGTACCTAGATTATCATAAATACTATAAATATTGACTCACACACTCACTCTCTCTCTCTCTCTCTCACACACACACACACACACACACACACACACACACACACACACACACACACACACACACACACACACAGATTTTGTTCCCAGCGCAAAAAGTAGCCTCCAGACACAACATAATTTCTCCCCAGACACGACAGACTTTGTTTTTTTTTTGTTTTTTTATCAAAAGTCGGTCGAATCAGCTCTAAAAAAAAACATAAGAATTCGAAGGAAAAAGAGAAACACATAAAGAGAGGGAGAGAGGGAAGGATGAGAGATGCGAAGCCGACAGTAAGAAGATAATCAGAGAGAAAATCGATCAGAAACAAAAGGCAAAAGAAGGCTCAGCAGACAGGCAGGGCGGCGCAACCGTCAGCCGCGACTGACGAAGCTCAAGGAAACAGCGACGACGAGCGGGCGGCGGCGCACAGGCACTCGGAACGAAAACGAGAGCACGAGTGGCGGATCAATTATCTCCGTCACGAGCGTCAACCTCAGCTAGGGCTTTGATTACGCCCTAGACAACCTGCAGACAGCGCCGTGCTCGGCCCGACACGCGCGCACCGACCAGGCAACTCGGTCTCCCGTGAGCGGAAGTCCGTGAGACGAGGAGAACTTTCGGGCCGCTCCCTCGTGACGTCATGCTCTGACGTCATGCATTGTTTTGAGGCCACTCCGTTCGTTTGCCGTCTGAGGCTACCGCCGGAGGCCGTGCCCTGCCCAGCCGCCGGGCCTCGCACGGGCTTTTACTCATCCCAGCTCGCCGAATTCTTGATTTAAGGTTCAAGAAACTCATTATCTCCTCCGTCGAGTGAGTCATTAGCCAGCCGTTTCTCTCCTTAGTCACCCTAACGAGGGCAGAGTCGACATCCTTTGGGCGACGCTGGCAAAGGCTGGCCAGTAGCAGGCGATCGATCTGGCGTTATTGCACAGCTATTTCTCGGGGCTCAGCTTCGAGAACATTCCAGGACTCGAGCAGCAGGACGCACTTCCGTCATGCTGAGCTATTCATGTGGGGGCTCGAGTCTCCCGCCTCCATGCGGCGAATATGTGGGTGAGATGAACACTGCCCAGACAACATGGAAACTGCGCGGCCAGGAGGGTGGAGGGGCACACTTCACACTACTTTCACCGCGCCTCATACCCCACCTGCAGTGCGCCCGGCAATGTATCAGTGCATTTTCTACATCACTGTTCTCCAATGCAGCCCCTGTCATATGCAATGGTAGTTAGTGAGAGCAGCTGCAGTAGTTTTTTGTCGCTGTTATTGCAGTCAATGCGGTTACAGGGCTTAAGTTGTTTTTAAGTAGCTGCAGCAATGATAAAGACCATTGATAACGACACTAGCAACTAGAGCGATCGTGCTGACGCCAAACAGCCTACCACGATAGTCGAAGAAAAGAAGAACGTGATAAGAATAAGAATGATAAGAATGAGGAGTCATGAGGAGCGTCAAGGCATGTCTAAGCAGGAGGGAGTTACAGTAAGGTGTGGCGCAAGGGTGGATGCGAAGGGTGAGGGGGGGGAGGGAGACGGGAGAGAGGAAGAGGGGGGAGGGGGGAGGGAGGGAGGGGAGGAGGGATGGAGGAAGAGGGAGGGAGGGAGGGAAGAGAGAATGAGAGGAGTGAAGACAAAACAGAGAAGAGAAAAGAAAGAAGAAAGAATAGAAAACAGAGACAGAGAGAGAGAGCGCAGGAAGGACCCCCGTACAGCACCCTTGCCCCGACGATAACAAGTCCCCTCCCGTCCATCGCGCAGGTCCCCATCAGGCAGGCAGGATGAGCAGCCCCGAGTCCTGCCACGGCTCTCTCGCGCCCTTCCTCCGCCGGGGCAGACGAGGAAGGCTCCCCGTCACCCCAGGGAAGAGAGGGCCTGCCAAGACACCACGACTGCGCCCACCGGGAGCAAATCTACTTTAGATAATGGCAGACCAATCAATTTAGGCATCGGGGTGAATTGCAAACGTTGTGTGTGTGTGTGTGTGTGTGTGTGTGTGTGTGTGTGTGTGTGTGTGTGTGTGTGTGTGTGTGTGTGTGTGTGCGTGTGCGTGTGCGTGTGCGTGTGCGTGTGCGTGTGCGTGTGCGTGTGCGTGTGTGCGTGTGCGTGTGTGTGTGTGTGTCCGTGTGTGTGTGTATGTGCGTACTTGTTTGCGTCTGTGCTTGTGTGCGTGTAGGTGTGCATGTCTGTGCGTTTGTATACACAAGCGTCCTGCGGGACAAACAAAATCTGGTCCCGACAGTGGCACCATCAAATCCTGTATTTAGTTATAATCAGTTTCAACCCCTTAGCGACAGCGTTACAGTGCTTTTCTTTTTGCTTTGATCCATCGCCCTTTCAGATCATGTTTCTGTTTTCTATACACCTCTGCTCTCAGCTGCCCGGCCTCGCGCTGCATAGCCGACTGTCGCTGCCTCTCTTTGCTGTCTCTGTCTGCCTGCTTGCCTGCTTGCTTGCTTGCTTGCTTGCTTGCTTGCTTGCTTGCTTGCTTGCCTGCCTGCCTGCCTGCTTGCCTGCCTGCCTGTCTGCTGTCTGTCAGCCGTCTGTCTGTCTTCCTGCCTCTCCCTCTCCTTCATAAAATCTGAGTCAACAAGGTAAATATTTAGACACCTCGTCGGCTTCCGCTCGCTCTGTAATACTGATTTGCACATTCCGTGGGAGCGATCCAATCTCCTCGTCCGCGCCCAGAGCCAGCCTTCCAATCTCAACCCATCGTCCTTCTGCCCATCGGATCAAACCCCCGCCCCCCTCGCCTCCAGCCTTTGAATAATCCGCCCCCCCCCCCCCACCCCCGCCCTCCACCTGCGGCAGCCGCCCTCGCCACAACCACCACAAGGCCTGGTAGCCCCCAGCTCGAACCAGGTCCTCCGAGGCTCAACCAGGAGGCCAGAGCTCACCAACGCCAATCTCCAACCACCAGAGCGCAGGGCTAGGTAACTGCGCCACCCTCCCTCAGTGACTTTGGCCGAAGGTCACGGACGCACGAATGCACACGGGCGGGAGACGCTGAGCTCGGGCAGCCGGGTGTGCACACTCACATGGCATGCATGCAAGCAGTATGCCCACACACTCACACACACTCAGACGCACGCACATGCATTCACACAAACAGACGTATGCGTGTGCACGTATATAACTCGCCGGCAACTCGCGCACACATTCCATTTACGACAAGGATACACACACGTGCAACGAAGCCGCGCTGGGCCAAGAAGTCACGTGCACTCCAGACTATGCACGCCTCGCTTTAACGCATGCACATGTCATGCAGAAGAATGCGACGCGCACTCACGCCACGCCATACGGCAACGGCTGATGCATGCGAGGGGCAGCCCCGTCGGGGGCGCTCGCACTCCACTCGGGGGAGGGGGAACTTCCTCGGAGGTGGGCGGTAGATACCCGAGGGCGTGGAGATGGCGACGGGGCCGACAGAGCTCCTCTCAGCCGAGCATTTTCGCCTCCGAAGGTCACGCCAGCGACACGAGCGGCTCTGGCAACAGCTGCAGAGGCCACGGTATGCACAGCTGACCAGCGCACCGAACAGCTGCTCGAGATCACAGTTTGGGCTTCTGATAACTTAGGTGGAGATGCAATTTCCACCGAGTGATTGCCTTGTCCTGTGACGCCCTCAAGCAAGCAAGCAGTTAAGGGAGCTCGCTGCTGCCCGGCCGGAGGCTCACGGATGTCCATGGAAGAGGTATGGGAAAGTAATGGTAATGGAAGGAAAAGAAATACGCTTTGTAAATCATATGAGCATCTATTAATGATAACGCCCCCCCTCCTCTCTCTCTCTCTCTCTCTCTCTCTCTCTCTCTCTCTCTCTCTCTCTCTCTCTCTCTCTCTCTCTCTCTCTCTCTCTCTGCATGTATGTTTGCATAAGCGTATAAGTGAGTGCGTGTATCTGCACCTGCATATGAAAGACTAAAATGCATGCAAATCTAAATAACAAACATGTACAGTTGAAGATCATTCGTCGTGCTCGATCTGCGTGGCGGCCTGACAGCGTCCATGGATTCCCTACCATAGTACTCTCCCACTGCATATGCTCGGTCTGTAGCTTCCCCGCTCCTCGCTCCACCTGCGGCCACCAGTTTCCTCATTCCTCATGCCTCACTCCTCCCTCCGCCCGCGCCCGCAGCCCGGATGCCCACCCTGCTCTCGTCTTGCAAGCCGCTCCTCTCAACCCCAGAAGTACTGCACCGTGCACTCGCCCCAGCGCGGACACGCCCATGCCCGCTCTGCATGATAAGAATGCAACGGCTCGTATTCTGTCTCAGTGATTTGGTTGCAACATGAAGCGCCGATAAGTGTTGGCCGTCACAAACACGCAGGCACGGCGAAGTAAACATTGCGTCAGCGGAGGACACGCCAGCCCAGTCGCCCTTCCTTGTCGAGAACAGGAGTGGGCGGATACTGGAGGGCGGGGAGGAGAGGGCGGGAAGAGAAGAGAGAGAGGGAGGAAAGGAAAGGAGGGAGTGAAGGAGGAGCGGGGGTGAAGGGGTGGGAGGGAGGGAAGAAGGGAGAAGGGGAGGATGAAGGAAGGGGGAGGAGGAGGAGGAGGAGGAGGAGGAGGAGGAGGAGGAGGAGGAGGAGGAGGAGGAGGAGGAGGAGAAGGAGGAGAGAGAGGGGAGGAGAGAGAGAGAGAGAGAGAGAGAGAGAGAGAGAGAGAGAGAGAGAGAGAGGAGAGAGAGAGAGAGAGAGAGAGAGAGAGAGAGAGAGAGAGAGAGAGAGAGAGAGAGAGAGAGAGAGAGAGAGAGAGAGAGAGAGAGAGAGAGAGAGAGAGGGGGGGGGGGGAGGGAGGGAGAGATACAGACTCTGTTCTCCCTTTGATGAATAATTGTTCGTGTTCGTTAATAAACGGGGAGGCTCAAGGTGGAGCAGACATTCATCTAAAAGACTAAAGACAAGAAAAGATAACCACCATGATACACAAATCAATATTGACAAAACATCCGTTCATAAGACAAAGAGAACACTTCGAAATACACGAAGGCTCTCTTCCACAGCCTTCTACATTCTCCAGACGGAACCGCAGAATGACACCGCCGTACCCTGTGACACCGATACTGACACCGCTGCCACCAGCTTTGTTCTCTGTGACACCACTGCCACTACTGACAACGTCCCTACAGCGTCGTCGGCGCCTGCGTGAGGAGCTGGTGCCCGGCGAGCTTAAGTCGTTTTGGTCTTTGCTCGGGGAAGGTCCTTGTGACGGGATAACATGTGCACAAATAAAGCTATGATCACGAAAATATCCCTGAGAACTATTAGCCAGAGGGAAAGAGGATAGATAAATAAACAACATATAAATAAATAAATAATAAAGGCATCTATTCATAAGCATTATGTATAGATAGATAGATAGAGACTGAGTGAGGAAGGGAGGGAGAGGGACAGGATAAGGGAGGGGGCAATAGAGAAAAGGGCAGAGCCATGCAACCGGTCAGGGACTTGGGAACACAGGCGCCGGAGAGAGTGAGAGAGTGGGAGGTTGAGTCCGAAAAGAGAATGTGGGAGGAGAGTGGCAAGCAACGAAGAGAGAAACAGAGAAAGAGAGATGGGGAGAGGGAGAGGGAGGAGAGGAAGAAAGAGAGGGAGGAGAGGGAAATGAGGAAGGAGAGGGAGAGGGAGCAAGGGAGAAGGAGAGGAAGAAGGAGGGAAGGAAGGAGGGAGGGAGGGAGGAAGGGAGGGATGGAGAGAGAGAGAAGAGAGAGAGAGAGAGAGAGAGAGAGAGAGAGAGAGAGAGAGAGAGAGAGAGAGAGAGAGAGAGAGAGAGAGAGAGAGAGAGAGAGTGGTCGACCAGCATGACGCAAGCACTTCGCAGGTAAGCGCAGGCACCCAAGCAAGCAGAGAACAGGGTCGTCTGGAGTGCTCAAGGATGTCTGCGCCGCGCCTAAGGATGCGAAGCGGGGAAAGAGACACAATCCAAAGAAAGAGGGGAGCGGAGGGAAAATGAATACAAAGGACAGAACCGAATAGGAGAAAATAATTGTGTAGATAATGGCAGTGGCACAGATCAGAGGAGGAACTGGGCCAATAACACAAGCCCTGGCGTGTGAGAGGGGGGGAGGGAGAGAATGGAAGAGGGGGAGGGAGAGGAGTGGATATCAGGAGTGAATAAAAGGGTAGGTAAAGGATGAAAAAGATGGAAGGAGAGAAGAGAAATCAAGAGAGAGAGGAGAGGAGGAGGGAAGTCGGGAGGGAGAGATTAAGAAGGAAATCAGGACGGAGGGAGAAACGAAGGGATGGAAGGAGGGAGAGAAGGGAAGCCGGGAGGGAAGGAGAGATGGAGAGAACATGCCAAGGTGTATGCTAATTTCCGATGTCTCGCGAGCGCCTTTTGCCGTAGATACGCCTCTGAAATCTCTATGACGTCAGCGGCCGGCTGGCCCGGAAATCGGTCTTTTTAAATGCTGCGGTTTCACACACACGGGCGTCGGTGGGGAGGAGGGAGGGGCAGCCATCCCTCCCTCACCCCTATTCCCTGAATATTTGTTTACATCGAATTTAAATCGTTGTTCAGTCAGTAGTCCACTCTGCGGCCCATAGACCTCTCTCCCTTCGCCACCACAGACGGAGGCAACGGCGGAGGCGCTGGCCAGCGGAGGGCGCCGCCTGCTGCTTCCTCTCCTGACATTTCTCCCTCGGTAAAATCGCGGTGCAGCCGAGCATGCCTCGGCGGAGACGCGTTTTTGCCCGCCTCGTCTGGAGTGATTGCGACCTTCCAAAGCCTCCACGCCGAGGCAGCCGGCGGAGTTCCGCATGGCGAAAAAGGGAGGAGGAACAGGTGGAGGAAGAGGTGGAGGTGGAGGTGGAGGTGGAGGTGGAGGTGGAGGTGGAGGAGGAGGTGGAGGAGGAGGAGGTGGAGGAGGTGGAGGAGGAGGAGGAGGAGGAGGAGGAGGAGGAGGAGGAGGAGGAGGAGGAGGAGGAGGAGGAGGAGGAGGAGGAGGAGGAGGAGGAGGAGGGGGGGGAGGAGGAGGAGGCTTAGACAACGAAACGTAAACACGCCTGGCACCCACGGCGGGCCAGCAAAGACCCTCGGACGGCAGCGGAGGCGAGGCCGCGGGCGCCCGAGGAGCAGCCGCTCCAGGAGCCCTCCGGCCGCGCCTCCGTCGCCCGGGAACGCCGCGACAATCTGGCTTACCTGTTTGCGCTTGTGGTTGGCTCCCGCTGGGTCGAACTTGCTCTTGAAGGCCTTGAGGAGCAGCTCGGCCTTCTCGAGGGGCTGCCGCTGCTCCTTGGCCAGGAGCAGGTAGGTGCGCCAGTTCTCGGCGTCGAAACCCCAGTGGATGGTCTGGTTCTCGAGGGACCTGTGGGCGTGGCAGACGAAGCGCGCGGGCGGGAACAGGCCATGGCACTCCTCGCACTCGATGCAGGCGGCGCTGGCGGAGTTGTACAACTCGTCCCACACCAGGCCCTTGCACTTCCCGAAGCAGGTGTGGTAGACCCGAAGCTGCGGACTCGCCTGCTGCGACTGTGCGGGCGCGGGCGCGGGCGAGCGGGAGGGATGGGCGTAGAGCAGGGCCTGCGTCAGCCTCTGGGCATCGGTGTGAGTGATGAGGCCGCAGGACGTGGCCGTGTGCGGCAGCACGCCCGCCACGCGAAGGGCGTCCAGCTGCGAGGGCGTGGAGCGCGAGCAGAAGATGCGGAGTTCGTCGCACACGTTGTTGATCTGCCACAGCGAGAACTCCCGCAGCACCGTGTTCAGGATCTGCGGCAGGCACAGGCGCCGCTCGCCGCCCACGTTGAAGCAGGCGATGGGCTCGCCGTCCAGCAGGGTCTCCTCGCAGCCCCTGCTGGAGCCCGGCGAGCCCTTGTCGGCCGCCGCCAGCACCGGCCACGGCTGCGGCGGGAAGGGCGCGGGCGCCAGGAACACGCCCGGCTCCACCCACGAGCCGCCGAAGCCCGTGCTGTCGGAGGCGCTGCCGGCGGCGGGCGCCTTAATGCTGGCGGCGCCGGCGGTGGGCGCGGAAGGGGCGGCGAGGGCGTCGGCGAGGGCGTCGGCGGGGGGCGATGGGGTGGCGGGGGTGGGGGCGGGGGGAGAGGGGGAGCGAAGGGGCGCCGCCGAAGGAAGGGCGCCGTCGGGGTCCTTCCCCTCCGGCAGGTCGGGCTGCGGCGGCTCTCGTGCGGAGGGCGTGGGCGTGCGGCGCGTGGGCGGGCTGGACGGCGCTGGGACTCGCCTGCACTCGGCGTCGTCGACAGCGCACCGCCGGGGGCTGTCCTCGACCTTGTTCTTGAGGGAGTCCTCGTACAGCTTAATGCACTGCTTAAAAGACTTCATATTTTCCTCGCCGAAGTCGGCCACCTTCTCGCTCACGCCCCTGCCGCCCGCGACGTTCAGGTAGATGGTGCCAGGCCCGTGGAGACTAGTCATGGCCGTGCTCTGGTACGAGCGCAGCACTCGCTTGAGATGCGGGGTGTAGTCCTGCGTTGCCATGATGGCGATTTCCTTGCACAACTGGGTATGCACGCACTAGCACATGATCATCACTGCACTCACTGCGGTGTGAAGCCGCGACGCACGAACAACATCCTCTTACCTCGGTGGCTGGTCACTTACTGAACGCCGTGGCCGCTCCGAGCCTCGTCTCGTCTGCTCTTCTTCCCGCCACCGTCGCCGCGCCGTTGCCACGTCTCCGCTCGACGCGACACCGCAACACCTTCCGTAATTGCGCTATTTGCACTCGGTTCAGTTGAATAGTAGGGCCGCAAATAAACATTTAATAGGAAATGGCTTGTCATCTTGCAAATCCTAAGGTATTTCGTAAAGGATAATCATGACATGGTTTAACATGTGGCACCTCCAAGACTGCTGTGCATACCGTCTGCTTATGGTGGTGTGGTTACTCATACACTATCACAGCCTTATCAAATACTATTGAATCATCAAATTGTGTTGCTCTTATGCATCTAAGATGAGAAAGAATCCCTCAAACCAAAGAAATACACTAGGAGAAAGAAAACGGACGCAGTATATTGGTGGAATCACCGTCGGGCTTGCCAGACGCACTCCGTACGAACGCTCTCAACCTTCACTCGGTCGCTCACGTAACAATATACCTCTGTCGGGAGCGTATTACAACACTTAAAACAGCCTTCCCGCAGCTCTCCGACGAATCCAAGCGGCGTCGCAACCCCTGGCGTTATTCCTGCCATAAACCATCCCCAAAGCGTTTCATTCCCCGCCGCTGCAGCCGCCAAGACGACGCGCGCAGGTGACCAGACGAGAAACAGCGGATCGCGTTTCTGACGCAGGCTGAGTCACGTGACATCAGCCCCGTCAAAATAGTGCGGCGTGACACGGCCCGGACGCCGCCGCCGCCGCGCCGCCGCCGGGACGCTTGCGGCATAATGAACGCGCATGCCGCACATTCCTGCGGGACAATTACGGAGGATTGTTATCAATATCCAGGGCTACCATTATGCGACAGAGCCACGGGATAATGTTTACGAAAGAAGAACCTGTGGCAGCGAGCCGTTCTTGCCGCGAAAACTTGCGCTCTCACACTTATCTTTATTTCTGTAATCGGCTGCGGTAGCAGGAAAATTGCTCTTTTATTATGGTAAGGATAAAAAAAGAGAACCTGTTACCCTACTTGTTATTACTGCTGTTATTGTTGTTACCATTACTTCGTGTTATGGTGCTGATTCTTTCATTGTTGTTATTGTCACTTATTATTATTAGCGAATTCGACACCATTTGTCATTATCGTCGTGATTGTATAATGTATATTATTATCAAAGTTGTTATTGTTCTAAATGTTATTATTGTTATTAGTATTTGTATTATTTTCGTCATTATTATTATTATTATTGTTATTGTTATCATTATTATTTTTAAGATGATTATTATTATCATTATTATTTTTAAGATGATTATTATTATCATTATCATTATTATCATTATTATTATTGCTGTTATTACTATTAAGATAATTGTTATAATTATTGTTGTTATTGTTATTAATATCGTTATCATTATTATTGGTATTATCATCATTGTTGTTGTTGTTATCACTGTTTTTATTATCATCATTATTAATGTTATAATAATACTAATACTAATACTAATAATTATTATTATTATAACAATAATAATATTATTAATAATAGCAATAATAGTAATAATAGTAGTAGTTGTAATAATAATAATAATAATAATAATAATAATAATAATAATAATAACAATAGTAATAGTAATAGTAATAATGATAATAATAACAATGATAAAATGATAACAATGATGATAATAATGATAATAGTAATGATGATGATATTAATGATAATAAAACTATCATCATCATTATCAGCATTATTAATATTATTAGTATCATTAGTATTATTAACAATGATACCATTATTATTATCATCATCATTATTGGTATTGTTATTATTAATATAATTGTTGTTATTAACCATCACCATTACTTTAATGAAAATGATTATGATGCTTATGCTAATGATAATGATAACAATGATTATAATAACACTGATGATAATGAAAACAACAATAAAAACAATAACTACAACAATAATAATAATAATCATAATGATCAGATGATGATGAAAACGGTGATAATAATAATGATAAAATTAATAATAAGATATAATAAAATTGAATAATGAATATATAATGATAATAGTATAATAGTAATGATGATGATAGTAATAATAATAATAATAATAATAATAATAACAATAATTATAATGATACTGCTGATGACGATAATAACAATAATAATAATGACAATAATTTAAATGACAATAATAACGATGATGATTATGAGGAATAATAATGATGAAGATAATGCATATGATAATGTTAATAATGAAAACAATTATAACAAATTGCACAATCATTATAAAGATGATGATAATAAAGTTAACAATAATAGAATGTTGAAGAATTATCATCATTAACATTATTATCATTATTGTTATTCTTCTTGTTATTATTATTATCATTATTATTATCATCATTATTAGGCTTACTATTATCATTATTATAAGTTTTATCAACATAAAATCATTATCGTTATTGTTATCATCACCAGTATTACCAATATGATGGTGATGATGATAATGATAGTGATGGTAATGGTGATGATAATAACAATAATAATGATAATGCTATTAATATTAATGATGATAATAATGATAATAGTAGTATTAATAATTTATATGATTTTAATGATGGTGATGATGATGATAATAGTTTAAATTATAATGATGATAATAACAACAATAATAACGATAATGAAAAAATAATTGGTGAAAGATGATAATTACAAAAAGTATAACTATCTTCTTTATGATGATGGTGGTGGTGGTGGTTGTTATGGGGTTATATGTGCTAGTATATGTTCTGCGTAGTAGTTATCTCAAATCTTTCTTTTAGTAAATTAATAATCTATGATCATCCAAACTCCTTATTTCAGCGTTAACCATTCCTGATAACCATTCTCACTGCTCAGGCTTACATTCAAAACAATTATCTTCTTTTTGTAGGCTTAGAATCGTCCGAAGTAATGACTTCCTCTCTGCAGTAGGCTTAAGATCATCCACAATCACCATCTTCCTTTTTGTGGGCTTACAATCATCGAAAATCATCAAGTTCAGTCACGACATCCCGCAGTGGCTGAAGGGACGGCCCGAAAGCCACATCTTTGGAGACGCCACCAGGCAGACGGCGGTGGCTCGGAGTGGGTCAAAGGTTACGGCGCGGGCGTGTGTGACCTTGAACGGTGAGCATCGCCGAAGGGGCCGACGGTGACGGCGTCCTGAGGATGGTCTGGGGGAGAGAGTGAGAAGGACGTCTCCTGAGGAGTTTAGAAAATGGTGGGGAGTGAGGGCTGGGCGCGCGCGGAGGAGGCCGGAGGGATGATGACAGAGAATGCAAATTGTCTCTCCAGTACGGCCATGACAAGCGCTGTGCCTGATGCGCAGTTTCGGGGCACCAGTGCCGGGAGCCTCCTGCCTCGCACATGCCTCCGGCCCTCGCGTCCCTTGGCTCATACTTCTGCCACTCTCTTCTCGTTGAGGCTTGACAGGTCTCGGTCTACAGGCGTTGTGTGCTTTGGGCCTAAAAGCAATGTTTTTTAAGACTTTTCATGCAACGGATCCCATACGAAGCCGCTTCTCACGCAAGCTTCTTTAACAGCATTAGTACGATTCCCTATGGGATGGAGTATGGAATAAATACGCATCAGTGTCATACCTTTATTTTAAAATGTGCCCCAATTGTGAATTATATCAATCCTCTTTTCCCCTGCCAACTTAACCCTACGCATTTCAACAGCCTATATGTAATGCATTATAATTCCTCTCTCTTCAAACTGGCAAACCAAAGAATCATTCGGGCCTCTGAGCACGCACTCCCAGGGGACCGCGAACCACACTGTAAGAAACGCTGCCACTTTGCCTCGAAATTATATCTGTCAACTTGAGCGCAAATTATTATTTGTCACGTGGCGTCAGCACTTGTCTTGCCACACAAGAAGGATACAGCCAGAAGTGGACCATCGGCTTGATATTTTGAATCACAACCGTATTTTTTTTCAGAATACCTTCGCATAACCGATTTTGGTTGAGAGGGATTCCTCTCATTCTCAATCCAAATATATCGAAATTATGCATTCGGCCGTATCGTGAGGTATTATCTTCATTAAGTTATTATATTATTAGTTTACCCCGCAATTTCCCTGGTTCCTTCCATGCCCAGCCCTGCCATCGGGGCCAAGAACGTGAGTTTTTTTCTTGGAGGGGGGAGGAGGGTCCGCGGCATAATTCCTACATAAATGTACTCGAGGGTGAGAGGAATTCACCAATACCAAAATCATCGCGATCGGTTATGCGAAGGTATTGTGAACAATTACCAATTACTATATCAAATTCTTTTCCTCTTCCCACGCCAAGGCTTCCTGACGTTCAGAAAGTCTTCAGCGATCCACTTTTAAGTTCTTCCTGATCTTGGGCCTTCAGTTCCTCCTTTCTTTACCCAAATGTTGATAAAATGGCCAAGTCCGCCAAACTCCCTCTAATCTCTAAATCATCCATTAGTCCTTAATTATCCGCCAGGTTCTCCTTTGTCTGAAACTCAGGAACGGACAAAGGAAGCAGCGCAGGTTCAATTAACCGCGGTTTTGTCATTGAGCCTTGGATTTCATCGGGGTTAGGCTCGGCGTGCTAGTGCGGCCCCTGTGACAGGGCAGTGGAGGGCGCGGGTCGGGGCCCTGGGATTGGTGAAAATCCCATGTAACTTTTCCCGGGGGGGCCCTAGGATTGAGAGGAAGCGAGGTGAATAGGTTTTCGCCGGGGGGTGAGTTATATTTAGGGGAGGGGGAGAAGCAATAGAGAGGTGAGAGAGAGCGAGAGAGGAGCAGAGAGAGAGCGGAGAGCGAGAGCAGAGAGTGAGGCGAGCGGGAGGGGGAGGAGCGAGAGGCAGAGGGAGGAGAGAGAGAGAGAGGGAGGAGAGAGAGAGAGAAGGAGGAGAGAGAGAGGGGAGGAGAGAGGGCGGGCGGCGAGAGAGAGAGGGCGGTAGAGCAGAGAGGGAGGAGATGCGAGCGAGGGAGGAAGATAGAGCGAGGGAGGAGAGAGAGAGGGATGAGCTGAGAGAGAGGTGAGGCGCGAGCGACGGAGGGGCGGAGAGAGAGAGCGAGGGAGGGAGCGAGAGACGAGGGAGGAGAGAGAGCGAGCGAGGCGGCGAGGCGAGAGGCGAGGGAGGCGAGGAGAGGAGAGGAGGAGAGAGAGAGCGAGAGAGAGGAGGGTGAGAGAGCAGATGAGGGAGAGAGAGAGAGAGGAGAAGGGAGCGAGAGGAGGAGAGAAGGAAGCGAGAGAGAGAGCGAGAGCGAGCGGAGAGCGAGAGAGGAGAGGCAGAGGGAGAGAGAGAGCGAGGAAGGGTAGAAGGGAGAGAGAGAAGAGAGAGCGAGAGTAAGGAGAGAGAGAGAGCGAGCGTGACGACGGCAGCGAAGAGAGAGAGAGAGAGAGAGCGGAGAGAGAGGGGAGAGAGAGAGAGACGAGGAGAGCGAGGAGAGAGGGAGAGGGGCGAGGGAGATGGGAGAGGGAGAGGGGAGGGAGCGAGTGAGAGTGAAGTGGAGAGGGAGAGGGGAGAGGAGAGGAGAGGGAGAGAGCGAGAGTGAGAGAGAGAGAGTGAGAGAGAGAGAGAGGAGGAGAGAGCAGAGGACCGAGAGCGAGCGGAGAGAGAAGAGCGGACGAGAGAGGAGAGAGAGGAGGCGGAGAGAGAGGTAGCGCGAGGAGGGAGCGAGGAGAGGAGGGAGGGAGGAGAGAGCGGAGAGAGAGGAGAGAGAGAGAGCGAGAGAGAGAAGAGGAGAGAAAGAGGAGGGGAGAGAGCGAGGGAGAGAGAGAGAGAAGCGAGGAGCGAGAGAAAGAAGAGACGAGAGAGAGAGAGAGAGCGGAGCGACGAGCGGGCGGATGCGCGAGCGATGGGAGGAGAGAGGGAGAGTAGGGAGGGGAGCAGAGAGAGCGGGCGGAGAAGAGAGACGAGGAGGAGAGAGAGAGAGAGAGGAGAGAGAGCGAGGGGCGAGACGAGGGAGGGCGGAGAGAGGAGCGAGGGAGAGAGCGAGCCGCGAGGGCGAGGCGTGAGAGAGCGAGGAGGAGAGAGAGCAGAGGGAGGAGAGCGAGAGGGAGGAGCGAGAGAGCGAGAGGGCGAGGAGAGAGAGCAGAGGGAGGCGAGAGAGAGAGAGGGAGGGCGAGAGCGAGGGAGAGGGAGGAGAGCGAGAGAGGGAGGGAGGGCTGAGAGAGGAGAGAGAGGGGGGCGAGGAAGGGGGGAGGGAGAGAGAGAGCGGGAGGAGAGAGAGGGGAGGGGGGAGAGACGAGAGAGAGGGGAGGAATAGGAGAAAAGAGAGGGGGCGCGCGAGAAGGGGGAGAGAGAGCGAGGGAGGAGAGAGAGGAGAGAGAGAGAGGAGAGGAGAGAGAGATAGGGGGGCTGGCGAGTCGAGAGCGGGGCGGAGCGAGAGAGCGCAGAGAAGGAGCACGCAGACCGAACACGCGCCCCTCTCCCTACCCCCCGCTCTCTCTGCTTCTCCTCTTCTCTATGCTCTTTTTTCTCTGCTCTCCTTCAGGTCCTCTTCTCTTTCTCTTTCCTCCTTTCTCTTTCTCTTTCTCCCTTTTTCTTTCTCTTTCTCTTTCTCTTTCTTTCTCTATCTCTATTTTCTTTTTCTTATCTCTATTCTATTCTCTCTCTCTCCCTCTCTCTCCTCTTTCTCTCTTTTCTCTCTCTCTCTCCTCTCCTTTCTCTCTTTCTCTCTCTCTCTCTCTTCTAGCTCTCTTACTCTCTCTCTCTCTCTCTCTAGCTCTCTCTCACTCCCTCTCTCTCTCTCTCTCTCTCTCTCTCTCTCTCTCTCTCTCCCTCTCTCTCTCTCTCTCTCTCTCTCTCTCTCTCTCTCTCTCTCTCTCTCTCTCTCTCTCTCTCTCTCTCATCCTCTCCCTCATCCTCTCCCTCATCCTCTCCCTCATCCTCTCCCTCATCCTCTCCCTCATCCTCTCCCTCATCCTCTCCCTCATCCTCTCCCTCATCCTCTCCCTCATCCTCTCCCTCTCCCTTTCCCTCTCCCTCTCCCTCTCTTTGCTCCGTCTCTCTCTCTTCTAGCTCTCTTCTCTTCTCTTCTCTTCTCTTCTCTTCTCTTCTCTTCTCTTCTCTTCTCTTCTCTTCTCTTCTCTTCTCTTCTCTTCTCTTCTCTCTATATATATTTACACACATTCACACATGCACACATATGTGTGTGTGCATGCGTTTGTATATTTGTATGTGTATGTGTATGTATAACTATAAGTGTAAATGTGCGTGCTTGCGAATGTATGTTCATACATATAAACGGACCTACCTCTGTTTTCGGCCAATTCTCGAGCAGTTCATCGTGTAGACATCACCTCATGAATTCCGAATAACTTTGCATATGCAACATGGCTCCACACAGACGCCCACACAGCTGTTTCCAGTGTAGTCCCGTGCGTGCAAGCGGTTTTATCAGCGATCTCTTTGTTTGTGTGTCATTTGCACATTTCACATAACTTTCCTCTGAATTACCAAAGTTATTAAGCTTAGTAAAGACTGGTCTTTTTAATGTTCTTTCGTTGTATTTCTGTATTTTTAATGACAAGTGAAGAATAGATATATTCATGACAGTCTCGCATTTATCTTTGATCACAAAATATCTCTCTCTCTTCTTCTCTAGTACACATACATTTACATATGTAGTTATCCACCCGAGCGGCGATTCGCGGAGTCCAGCTTGTTCCATATTGGACAGATGGCGTGATACCAACACAGAAAGGCACAGCGGAACCAAACATGTTATTTTCTGAATAGATAACACAAGCACAAAAGCGGAGCAATCACGAGGTCGTTCCAGGAAGCCAGGTCAAGGTGGACTGATGACCGCCCCCCCCCCCCACACACACACACACCTCCTCATCACGAACTGCCTGGAACAGCTTGTTAGCCTTTGGAGACTATTTGGCAATCGGAGAAACAAAATGGAACAACTTCCCTGCGCTCACTCGAACTGGCCCAAACCGCTGGTTGGGTTTTAAAAATGTAGAATCTAAAAAAGGCATGTAAGCGAGGTAGACCACGGGTCCACCCCCACCCCCCACCTGCCAGATAGATACATGGATATGCGCAAACACACACACATATATAGATATAAATATATACATTTAAAACACTCTGCCGTGTTGATACCATTATTATTATTATTATTATTATTATTATTATTATTATTATTATTATTATTATTATTATTATTATTATTATTATTATTATTATATTCTCGTTGTTATTAATATTGTTATTGTCATTATTATAATGAGAGAGAGAGAGAGGGAGAGAAAGAGAGAGAGAGATAGAGAGCTAGAAGAGAGAGAGAGAGAGAGGGAGAGAGAGAGAGAGAGAGAGAGAGAGAGAGAGAGAGAGAGAGAGAGAGAGAGAGAGCGAGAGAGCGAGAGAGCGAGAGAGCGCGAGAGAGTGTGTGCGAGAGAGAGAGAGAGAGAGAGAGAGAGAGAGAGAGAGAGAGAGAGAGAGAGAGAGAGAGAGAGAGAGAGAGAGAGAAAGAGAGAGA